>NW_021940508.1:3717605-3762301 GCF_001715985.3 Manacus vitellinus | reverse complement strand
CTGTCTTACTTTTGAAAACTGAGGTAAAGAAGGTGTTAAATACCTCAGCCTTTTCCTCATCTTTGTTAACTGTCTTCCCACCCATGTCCAGTAAAGAATGGAGGTTTTCCTTGCCCTTCCTTTTACTACTGATGTATCTGTAGAAGGACTTTTTGTTATCCTTCACAGAAGTGGCGAGATTAAGTTCAAATTGTGCCTTTGTCTCTCTGATTTTCTTTCTACATGACCTAACTATATTCCTAAACTCTTCCTGAGTAGCCAGCCCTTTTTTCCATAATTGGTAGGGTCTCTTCTTTACCCTAATTTCCTTCAAAATCTCCCTGTTCAGCCAGACCAGTTGTCTTCCCCACCGGCTTGCCTCTCAGCACACTGGGACAGCCTGCTCCTGTGCTTTCAAGACTTCCTTCTTGAAGTATGTCCATCCCTCCTGGACCCCTTTGTTTTCCAGGGTTGTTTCCCAAGGTACCCTTTGAACCAGTCTTCTGAGTACGCTTAAATCTGCCCTCTGGAAGTCCAGGGCAGAAGTTTTATTGAGGGCCCTCTTTGCATCCCTGAGTATTGAAAACTCTGTTATTTCATGGTTACTGTGCCCCAGATGGCCTCCGACCACCACATCTCCCATCAGCCCCTCTGTGTTTGTGAACAGGAGGTCTAGAGGGGCTCCATCCCTGGTAGGCTCATTTACCAGCTGGAGCAGGAAATTATCCTCTATACACTCTAGGAATCTCCTAGACTGTCTCTTCTCTGCTGTGTGGAGTTCCCAGCAGACATCTGGCAGGTTAAACTCACCCACGAGAACAAGGGCTGGCGATTTTGAGATATCTGCCAACTGCTTGTAGAATAATTCATCACCCTCATCATCCTGGTTGGGTGGTCTGTAACAGACTCCCACCAGGATGTCAACCTTGTTGGCCTTCCCCCTGATTCTGATCCACAGGCACTCAACCTTATCATTACTGACTTCCAGTTCCACAGAGTCAAGAGACTCTCTAACATATAGAGCCACCCCTCCACCTCTCCTACCTTGTGTCTCGTGGCTGGCTGATGAGAAAGGGGAACACAGAGAGAAATTGTAAAATACAGAAGGAATTTTCTGTGTCACCACTGAGGCCTCTGTCTCTGTGCCAAGTCCCCCTTGTTTACTGTATTACTCTTCTATCTTGGGGAAGAGTGAGCTTAATATTATCAATTAAAGGGCCAGTCCTGGATATAACTACTTCGACATTTTTTTTTTAAACTAAGCTGTTATCTATTTCAGCTCCCTGTGTTGTCTTATGAAAGATTAACTTGTTAAAGAGATCTGTGTGATTGCCTGGACACTGTCAGATGTGATCCATGTTTTTTCTTACCTTTTCAAAAGAAACAGCTCTGAGAGCATCTGGAGAAAGAATGGTCTTCATGTTTCTTACCAACTGTTTTCCTATTTTGAAATTTAAATTGTTGTTATTATTATTATGTGTATTTTTATTATCTTAGACCTGACTCTGTCTGTGCTAGACCTACATGCAGGAGCTAATCATACATCCTAATATCATATCCTGTGCAGACATAGCAGAAATTGCATTTTATTTCTGAGGCACCCATCAGAATGTGATGGCTCATGTCATTCAGTATAGTATTGTCTTGGTCACTGACATAAGGTGACAGAAGCACTGAAGTTTGCCATAAATTCAGAACTTTGCAGATTTTGATACTGACTTGAGCCTTAAATGTCCCCTCTGCAGTTTGCATATTCCCTCTGGAGACTTACCTTTATATGTGATGCAGTGCGGAGTGTTTCAGAGTAAGTGGAAGCAATCAAGATGGTCTCTCTAGGCATAATTATGTTTTCCAAAATATAACTGTGTTCCTTGTTCCAGCGTTACTTTTATCCCTGCTACAAAAGGAGGGTGCAGAAAGTCACAGGGGAGTCCTTGGTCATAGACTTCCAACTCAGCTTTGCAGGCTGTGGAGCAAAACCCATAACACTTGCCTGGCTAAAGCCAATTGGATTGCAAGCTGAAGAAGAATTAGTCTGTAAAGACACAAATAAACATTCAAGATTTATGTGCTGAGCTCAACTTTCTTGACGTTAGTCCAGCTGTGACCAGCATTCAATGCAAATGATTATCTGCCAAGGAAGGGCTTTTTAATGGAAATAATGTCTTTCTTTTGGTAGTTTCTGCTGCATTGTTGTAGGAAGCAAAATCATGTTTTTCACAGTCTGCAAAGTTCAACTATCATGGTTGGTGTAAACATGTCTGGCTGTTCAGGATCGTTCTGGCTTCAAGATCAATAATGGAGAGCAAATGTTATGGGCTTTTATTGACAAGTTCACTTTTTAGACATGCCAGTAAGTGCAAGTAGCTCTGAAATGTTACAACATGCTCAAGAGACTGTATGTTTACTTTTATATAGTCCTTTTCCTCTCTCTTGAGCTTTTTGAGATCTGATATTTTACTCTAACTTCTGCCTTTCTGTTGTGTTTCTTGAATGTCAACTTTCCAAGGAAATATTTTGCTCTTTCCTTTTATATGTTTTCATTAAAAAAATTATTGGGTAGCTACCCAGAGTAGTAAAGATTTAATATTCTGAAAGAACTGGTGTTTGTTTCAAATTAGAGGTTTCTTGTCTGCTACTGAGAGCTCGTGCATGAGCCTAGGCTGGTTCTTAACGCAAATGCCAATTTGTACAGGCTTTCCTTTCTGACTTTTTGGAAAACCAGAAGAAATATCACCCGTGGCTGTAATACAGACTAATTGGTGTCACTTATTTCAGTTGAATAATAACATTTCTGCATGGGCTTTCTGTTCACAGGCAGGTGTACATCGCTGATATCTTACCTTCTTATCTTCTTGTATAGAATTATTTAGCCAGTCTTCTGCTGTGGCTTTTGGTCTCTCCAGAGGTTCTTCAAGCACTCAGGCAGGTGGGGGGGGGGGGGTTTGGTGTGGGGTTTTTTGTTGTCGTTTTGTTTTTGGTTTGATTTGGGTTGGGGTTTTTTGTTTGTTTGTTTTTGGAGGGGTTGTTTGTTTGTTTGTTTGTTTGTTTGTTTTTTCACAAAATAAGGCAGTGGAAAGTGCTGGCCTCCCTCCCCTCACCAGTCAAATTTGTATGAGGCTGTGTCTCAATATCCAGCCTTGGAAACAGCTTTGAAACTCCTACCCTTGAGATGAACTTGGCACCCATCAACCACTCCCTGCTGGCTTGGTAGCTTCCCCTCACCCTGCTTTGCTGCTATTTGTGGTGCAAGACAGCATGACCCCTGCCCAGACCTATCGTGGTGTGTTCAAGGGCAGTCAGTGTTCCTCTGAAGTGTGGGGACAGGGCAACTCCCTGCCTGTGTGGGCAGTCAAACAACCTTTTGAGTGGGAATGGGCAGCTACAACACCCGGTCAGGCAAAAGCAAACAGTTCTTTGGAATAGAAAGAGTCACAAAATTTAAGTTATTTTTTTAGCTCCTGTTTAGTAGTTACTTTCTGTAGCATGCATTTAAAAAAAAGCTGCTTCTCTTAAAAAAGAAGTATAAGTGTCGTTAGGATTTACAGTTCATGACTTTGGGTTCTTGTCTTCTTTCTGCCTTGTTTTCCTTTTTTCTTCTGCCTTTTTCCACCTACTTATTGTGGGCTGCTTGTAGCTCAGCGTAACATCTGAAGTGACTGAAAATACAGGAATATTTAAAGGTTGCATAAAGGGTTCAGCACTGTAAGTCTCAAGGTAAAGATTCTGCAGCTGTCTCTGGCAAATTCTATTGAAACACATGCCATAATGTATAATTCATCTCACCTTCAAACTTGCACTGGCTCTGCAGGGCCATCAAAATGTAGTGTTTGCTTAAATAAACTGAGACAGTATGATTTGGTGGATAATCAAGAATTGTACCTAGGTAGAAGGGTGACATTTCACATGATCACTCTTGTTGCAGTAACAAAAGCAGCTGTCTGTACAGTAAAAATATGGGAATAGTTATGATGACTTTCTGAACCCAGTTTGAATTGCAATCAAAAAACATACTGTGGGAGATGACTTAGTAATCATAAACTTTAGAAATTTAAATATTCTGAGCAAAATTGGTAAACCATGTGGGTGAAACAAGGCTGCCAACATTAAATGTTGTAGGAAAATGTAGTAAGGATTATTAAATGTAGTAGGAAATTAAAGAGTAACTTTATATCCAAAACTAACTGGATTTTAGTTTTGTCTTTCTCTCACACTTGTGTAAATCCATTTCACCTGCTGATGTTGATTCATGCAATAGTAAAACAAGCACCAACTAGAGAGGAGTTTTTTCCAAAAACAGAACAATTTCCTAAAGTAAAACTTAATATCATCACTCAGGGATGTTCTCACATGAATCATCCTCATAGTTATTTCTATCCTTTGTTTTAAAGACAAGTCTAACCCTCTTGCACCCCTTGTGTTTTCCTTCTCACTTGTAAGAGAGTAAATTAATCATTTAACCCCAGGTGCCTCAAAGTGCCAAAAATGCAGTTTTCGTCATTTTGTATAATTACAGCTTGCAGTTGTTGATGAGGAAATTGTGTGATTATGGCATTATTCTTGAGACGTGTCTGGGTAGCAAACTCTTACTGTGCAGGGGTGTAGATGGAATCATCACAGTTGCTGAGACTGTAGTCAGGAAGATCTGGCTAAATGCACACAAGTGATCTGTGGGCTGTTATAAGCTCAATTTTCTCTTACGAAGGCATTGGAGGAAAGGCAACAGAACAACTGCTGGCTTTAATGGTGTGTTTGTTGTCACTTACAGAATAGCAGGAGTATACTGAGAGAAAATTCAAGGGAGCAAGGAAAGTTGGGCAAGAAGAGAGGTGATGCATGGTTGCTGTGGGAGACGAGTTCTGCAGTAGCTGCCTTCAGGCTTTCCAGAGTTACAGGGTCTCCAAAGCAGGAAAGGTTTATCTCACAGTAATGCCTAGTGTCAATCTATAGCACATGTATCAGTGACTAATACATTTAGAAAACTGAATGCAAATGGAGCTTTCCAAGTGACTGGCAGGTAATGTGTCTTTAATGTGAGTCTGACACAAAAAAGCAAGTTGTTAGTGCTAGGATTTTCTAAGTGATCATTTTGGATTTGGCAACCATTCTACTTTTTGACTTTCTAAGCTCAGTTAGGGCTCACATAGCAAACCTCTCTGCTTCTCCTGTTTTCCCCCTGCCTAAAGCAGTAATTCTGGGGAGATTATGTGTAATTGTTTCATGATAACTGGAATGAGGGCAGTTACAAAACTTGTCATGTATTCTGTGTTGAATGTTCAGAACCTGCTGACTTTTTTTGCATATTGGAAAGCTCCTAGAGGAGAAGGAAGTGTGTTACTATAGATATATAAGTGCATTTTCTGACTGACCTATGTTTCTTTCATTGTTTTAAAGAATTGTTAGGTCTACCCTGCCTATTTATCTTTTGTTCATCTAGATAAACTGTATTCCTTCTGCATGAATATCACTCAGGGAATGAGCTCCTCCATAGCATGATATTCCAGAAGTCCATGCTTTTGTCAGAAACGAAGTCTTCTTAAGGCATGCTAAAGACTAATGTATTAGTAATTGTAGAGACCTAGGTTGCTCTTCCGTTAACTTGAATGTTTGGTCTTTGTTGTGTCCTATCAGGAAATGTCTGTGTTTTCAAATGAAAAAATCACAGCTTCCTTCTCAACTCGATGGTTATTTTAAAACTCTAGTTTATGAGACAACATTGGAGGAAGATGGGAAACAAGACAGAATGGATATCAGAGAAGTTCGGCAGAGGATACATGATGTAAATCACTTTTGGCAGTCTGTCAAAAAAAAAAATTCCTCTATAAATCTCTCCGCTGTGATTTTGAATATGACTGTTTTGTCCAAATCTCTTCTACAGTAGTAAAATAAGGATGAGTCTGAAGGCTTAATTTGGGCCACTGAGTGCTGTAGAGATGATCAAAAGATCTTTCAGGCTCATAGCCAGATGTCAGAAATAAAAGCTGAAGGAAAATATGTATTATTCCATTAGCTCAACTCACTTCTGAGTCATGAGTGTCCCCTGTTTGTATGTTCTCTGATGTTTTGTTCATTCCAGTGCTGAATTGCCAATATTTCAGGGAATGGAATGGGGATGTGTTTTCCCACTGTTAATTCTATCAGTCTGATATCACTGACATGTTTTCTATCTCATTTGGTATTTACGTCATCCTGAATTTCAGAGAAAGTAAAAATGTATCCAGCTCAGCGCCTTTCCCATTTTGAGAAGAACTTCAGATACTCCCTGTTTGTAACTTTAAGTGTGTCACATATATTTCCTTTCAGTACAGGAGTCCAGCTGGGATCCAAAGCACATGTGTCAGGTCATGGATGTCAGAACTGTTTGGTACTCTGATTTGTTGGTGGGTTTTTTTCAAATAAAACTAGTTTGTAGATTAGCAGGATTTTTACATGATATATCACAATAGTACCTTCATTTCTGACCATTAAGAGTGGAGATTGTTGCTTTAAAAATACTATTAAAAGGATAATCCTAGTAGGACTATGTCTCAGTTTGAAGAGACTGGAATGTTTGTTAAAGAGGATGAGTTATGAGACAGACCAAATTCCTCTCTCTCAGCAATTTTAAATTCAAAAATTAAGGGGACTTTAATTGAGGAAGTGTGGAAGAAAAGAAGAAATAACAACCCTTTATTAAAAGATATATGTATATTGACAAGAACAGTAACAGAACATAAAAACAGCTAAACAATAGTCCTGTACCCAGAAGTTCCCTTCAAACAAAAGAAAAAAAAGAGTCTGAATACTTCTCTGTCCTTTAGTGCAGTTCTAATCACGGTTGGCGGGGGACACTGTTGGATCTCTGGAGGTGCAGAGCCTGCAGTTCTCTGTGTTGACCTGCAGGAGGCACTGTCAGGCCCTGGCGGTCACCACGTGGGAAGGGGGTCTGGGGGGGTGGTCTCGGATCGCGGGAGAAGCCGAAAAGAAGATGGAGACCCTTCCCCCAGTGGAGGAAAAGGGGGAAAGGAAAGCAGTCCACCCCCGACAGAACTCACTGTTGTTCCCAGATGATGGTGGCTCAAGGCTCCTCCTCTCTCTCCCTCAATGGGCACAGAGCTCTCTGATGAAAACACAGTAGGCTCCGGCTGGAGTCACGAGGCAGTGTGCGAAGCCAGTCGAGACCAGTGATCCGGCTTCACCAGGAAGAGAAGCCAGAAAGACAGGCCTCTAGGCCTTTTCTCCCAATGCACCCACGCAGACCCCCGTCTCTGTCCCAGAGAGAGAGAGCTCAGCAGTCTCACCTGTCCTGTGTGAAGGTGGCCAGCAACTCCCCCTGTGAGCCAGGCCAGCTACCGAAATCCCAAACTCTTTCCCTCCCCTCACTCCAGCCTCTCACGGGCCATTAGCTAGGAATGCGGCCTTGCTGGCTAGACTTCTTGTAAAGCTAATCGACTCCCTTTCCCCTTCCTCATTCGAAATCCATTCTTCCCACAGCGGAGCAGGGGAAGAAAAATTCCACTCCTGGGATTTATAGCCTATAACAGACTACAAGGACTCTACTTAAGCAGGAGACAGAACTGTTGTCATAGTCATTTTCCTCTTGAAACCCACTAGAAAGGATGCTCTTACAAAAGCACCACAAAGACTCGGGTTATTGCTAAGTGCGAGGATAAAAGAAGCAGAAAAACAATACTTATATTCCTCTCTGGTTTGATTTTTAAATTTCACTGGATCTTCTTTGAAGTTGATAGCACACAGCTGATGATTCATTGCAATAATAACACTCTGAATTGCAGAGTGAGTAAACATCCTAGCTACAGTAACAAACCAGACACTTTAAAAAGCACAGAAGAAGTACTACATGACAGAATGTTCTAAAACACTCAATTCAGTCTTCTTTGGGATATTATGGTCTAGATGTGCAACAGGTGAAAATACCATATAAGCACCTGTATACTTCACAGTCTCTCTATAGTCTAAAGATGAAATTGGGGAGTTCTCATCATGAAGAATAGGCAAGAATCACTAGGATTTTCAGTCTTCAGGCATTCAGAGCCACACAAAAGTTTCAGTCATAATTGTCACTGAATATGGGAAGTAACTCCTTGGATTGCTTTGAGGACTCAGCTTCTGTTCAATGGACACAGCCTTGTTGTGTCAGATGGATCTTGTAGCAGGACCTCTCAGAAGACTCTCGAAATGACAGGTCAGTAATGTCCTGTGGAGTTTCACTCCAGGTGAATGTAACAAATGATGCTCCTAGTAACAGTCTCTGGATCTTTTTTGTCTCCTTAGTTTTTATATTGCTATATGGTGACTGTTAGAGATAACTTCCCTCTGGACTGAAAAACAACTTGCTGCTGCCTTTTGGGAGTTTCCTTCAAAGAAATTTCAGTTCTGTGGGTTGAACTGGCATTTTTACTTCACTTACTTCACTGGAATAAAAAGCTCACCAAATTCTACTATTTCGAATTTCAAATGGAGATTGATGAAAATCTCTGTAGGGTGTGAGGTAGAATTTTTATGTCAGGTATGAAAGTGTTCTTGCACATACATCAAGCAGTGATTATTTTGAAGAATGGTTAAAATCTGTAGAAGCCAGAAGTTACTTGAAAGTTCAACAGTGGAAAGTACAAGAATGTACATATTGACTCTGGTCTCCCAAAAGCAGTGTGAATTAAAAGGACTGAATGTCAAGAACAAGGCCAGATTGAGGGCCAGTATCTTTGTCAGTTACTTTGTCCAAATGTAACGAGGGTGTGGACAGGGAATAAATAACAAGAAACATTAGGACACATTTCTACATAACCAGCACTGTTTTGATGATGTAATACAGAGTCTGGGACATAGTGTCATTGGTAACTGACAATACACAGCTGCATCTGTCTATGAGGGAAACCTGGCAAACTCATGGCCCTACTTTTATGGAGCACTGATTACTTCAGACCTAATGACTGACACTTGTTAGATTTGTGACCTCAGTCTTTCTGTTATGTTGTCATTATTCTGCAGGTGTCCTTAAACAGAGATTTGCTGTGTCAGTGCTTGTTTGTTTCGTTTCACATTGTCCTTACAGCCACCTGCTTTCTCCTTCAGTTGCTTACCTTAGTATCTCTTTTGGGTGATTCCAGATACGTGCAATTTCTTCTGAATACTATCAGGATATGTATGTGCCAGACCAAGAAGTTGTCTTTACTACTTAAGCTGAGTAACAGTGACTGTATCAGCTCCCACATTTCATTTGTGGTTTGTCAATATTATGTTTCTTCTGCTTTTACCTCAAGTCTTTTTTTATTCTTCTCTGCCTTCCTCTCATACCCACTTATGTCCTCTTTTGCTTTTCTTTCCAAACATATCATCTCATCCTTTTTTCCACCTGTACCTTTGTCCTTCTTTATCTTGTGCTCCCTGGTTTTGCTCCTTTTGTCCATTCCCACCACAGGCAGTAGCTGTGCTGTACCTTTTCCTTGTTAAGACACTCTCTGTGGTGTTCTCAGACTGGCACTTGTGTTGTTTGCTTTCCTAACACTGCTGCACAGATGTTTTCTGCCACCTGATGTGGCGAGGTGTGCCCCACAGTGCCGTGACCGCTGTGTGCTCCACAGCCCCAGCCACTTCTATTGGGCTCTGGGGTTTAAAGCTTCGTCCCCCCTTGTCCCCTGGTCAGACCAAGACCTGGCTACCCTTACCCTGTGCCAGCACTCACTGCAGTGATGTCCAAGTGCTCCCTCCGCACAACTTCTTGTTTATTAGAAGGGAGCTAATGTTAAAATGAGGGAGGTGAGTTGTAACATTTAGGCAGGACAATCAAGATGTGCCCTAGCATGACTTTCCATTAGGTTTTCTCAAGCTGCAGTTCTTAACCTGGGTTCACACCTGGCAGTTTTACTTCTGAGGTCCTCTGATTATTTTCCTCTTAGAGTCTGGGGAGGTGTTGGAGCCTGATTTGGGAATGCTGGATTAAACTTTAGCTTGTCTTTCTGGAAAACTGGTCTTTGGTTCTGCTTCTAGCATCCATCTCCATTAGTTTTGGAGGGACCACGTCTCAGCAAGGACAGTCCCTCGCCACTGCATGATGGCTTTAAAATGCTGCATGATGGGGAGCAACAGCATTGTTTATAGACAGCTGTTAACTTTGAACTGGGCTTCAGACTGGAAATTGCTAGCACATGAGCAGAAGAAAGAAGGATGTTGGAAATTCTTATCAGTACTGTAGAATTTGTTTACACTGAGAAGGGCATGCAAGATCTTTAGCGGTGCTTGCTTTTTGCACAGCCTGTTTGCCCACGGCAACTCATTTCCATTTCCACTTCCATATTTCCTCATATGCCCTACCACATAATGCTAGTCTATACTGAACATCTACAGCAATGGTTGTAACAAATAAAAGCATTTTACATTATTATTTCTATGCTTTTATACTTTCTTAAAAATGTAATTTCAGTTTGAGTTACAACTATAGAAGCATTTAAGAGAGAATTGGAAATGGGTTTGTTACATTAACTACCTGTCATTTACAAATACCATGCCCTTTGGTTCTGCTTCTCTTTATTTGTTATATATGAAGGCAGACCAGTAGATATGGCTTACCTGTAACAGAAATCACTTGATTCCACCACTGCATATGGGAGGGCATGATTTGGAAAGCCAATGCCAAATACCATGGAACATGGCACATGGCCACATCCTCACTCATCCCTCTACTGTCTCATTGGCAGTAGTACTGAGTAGTGCTGTGTGATTGTTCTTCCCTCAGTCCTGAGCTTTATTTATTCAGTTTTGTGTACTATACTTATGGACCATGTCAGTGAGTCATGTTGATTTCTGTTCTGTGGACGCTTAGTAGCACAGAGCGTGTGGGAAACCAGCACAGCCACTGGACTTCAATGCTGTGGAACAAGTTCTGTTTGTACAGGCTTTTATGCTTTTAACTGGATCAGTCTCACTTGACAAAAGAAGGAAGAAGTTTTTTTTCTGAAAGAACAACCTGAGTATTAGTTATCTGTTTTGCAGAGGTACCTACATAATATATGTTGAGGTAGAAGTCACTAAACTAGTCTTCAATACAGAGGTAAAAACTTACCCCTGTTTCACTCTCCTCCGCAAAACATCTGCATTTATTAAGAACTGTTGCAATATTTAGACTTAGTCCATGGGCAAAATATTCTGTTATGCATCATTTCCCTTCAGTTTTCACTGTGATATAGCATATTAGTGTTGTTAAGCTTTGTTTTGTTTCTGTGGAGTATTTTATGCAAAAGAATCTTATTTATTACTGATATGAAAGAAATTGTATTCTTTTCCCAAAAAAGTTGTTCCAGAACTTTACTGTTGGTCCTTCCTGGCCAGGCTGTATTTATTGCAAAAGCTGAGTCAGACTAGCAAGCAACTTGATGAAGTGGCTTCATGATGGTTGTTGTCTCCCTGTACTGCATCCCTCTCTCTGTGTATATAATGTACACAATTTATTAGTACAAGGCTGTAGCTATCTAAAATGTCATTCACTGACACCAAATGTGGTTCATTTTACTGCCTGATTTAAATGAATCAGAATTTCCAGATAGCAGAGAAATCAACCCGCTCTTATTAAATTGCCCAGCCTTTGATGAGCTTGGTGGATTCAGGAGCAGGACCTGAATTGGTAGAGCATTCACTTTCAATGTACAGATTTGAGCTACAGAAATAACGCTCCAGATCTTCATAGCTGTTTTCAATTTAAAATGTAATTAATTTCCTTCTTTATGTTGCTATTTGTATCTTCTCTATTGCACTCTAGCAATAATGCGATGTGTATGTTTTGAGAGGAAGATATATGCTCTTGCATGAAGTTTCATCTGTCATTGATCTCCATCTTGGAACATGTTATACTTCTTCAAGTTTGCTTTAGTTTCGATAGGTGTAGTAAGTTCTGATAACTGACAATTCTACATAAACCTTCTAAAATTACCACAACCAGAAACATCTTTTGTTCAGCAAAAATACCTCCTAATTTTTCATTTTATGTTTAGTTAGCTTGATTTTTGTGGATCGGTAATATCCTCATTACTCTTTCACTACCAAAGTCCCTTATTAGTAAGTGACATTTCTGTACAAATTGTGTACTCCTCCACGGTTGTCCCCACAGGAGTACTAGGAATCTGGTGGCAGTAGGACTTTCCCTAAGATGATTCTAAACTGGTTTGTTACACCCCAGTTATAAACTTCAGTCCTTTATTCTTCCACGCTTAAAGCAAATTTTATGAGAGGGACTTAGCCTTCTGCCAGTTTTTTTCATGTTTTTTGCTGTTGGATCTGCATATTTGGCTAAGCCATTATCCTGAATGAAGCGAGTGGTTTTATTAATGACAATTTGACTGGAACGTACTGGATGGGGTAGGAAAAGAGCAAGTGTGTGTATCCATGCTTGTTTTGCTCTTCTAGTCTATTTAAAATCTCGGTTTGATGGCCTTTACTTTCAATACCCTGCTGCCCTTATGCCTAAATGCATTCAGCTGAGCTGTTGTGTTCAGTTATCACATTCTGGTACAGTTTGTTCAGATGGAGCTCACACGGGGTACAGTAGGTGCTGATAATTGACTTGTGTGAGAAACAAGCAATTCATGAGATCTACTCCATGAATGCCAAGCCTTATACAAGTCAATATGATAAAATTTTCTTCAGTCAGTCACAAAAGCCTGCGGTTTTGAAGGCTGGAAACTTGACACAAAACCTGGAAACAATCATAAGATAATTTTTCTTACAGGTGGTCATTATATATATATATGTGTATGTATTATACGTATTTATTATGTATTTATATATACACCAGTATATCAAGAGTACTGAACCCTAAACAAAAATATTCCCTGCTCGAAAATTCTTTATCTGTTGTAGGAACGTCTGTGACACAAAGACTTAATTGTCCTGTCATGATGCAGTGGAAAAGAAATTGAGACTTGGGGATACGTTCCTCTGACGTTAGAGTGTTAGAGACCAAGTCTTAATCTGTGTTCTGTGTGCATTGCTCCTCTCCATTGTAACTGATTGCACTTCTGGCTGTGCTATGATCCATTTTTGTAGAAGAGTTTGTATGCCTAAAAGGGTGTATAAAGCTGGTGAATTCAACAGAATTCAACAGAATTAATTATTAAGACGTCATAGAGCCTATATCTAAGATTCTACTGGACCTCTCAAAATTTAAGTTCAATTCATCATGTTAAGAAGTGACAGTGTGACTTTATTTACCTCTGGAGATGAGAATATGGTCTGCACAGGCTTTAAATATTGTATGTCCTACCTATAAATACAGCTATAAATACATCAACAGAAATATTCTAATTTAGGAGGGTTTTCCAGTATATAATTTTCTCAAATTCTTAATCTGTTTCAGTAAAAATAACTATATTTGCATAACTGAGGATAGAAACAGGAAAAGCCACAACATGTACTGCATTACACACTATCTGTTTATAGAAGAAAGGAGAGACTCTTGTCTTCTCAATTATAGGCATTATGCAATTGATGCAATTTTACTCAGGTCTTTGAAGTAAAGGCAGAAAATTTAATTTATTTTTGGTTGGTTGGTTTTTAAATAATTTTTTGATTTTCAATTAAATAAGGAAGTTCAAGATTGAAAGCTGGAACACTCACACTTTTAAAAAGCTATAAATATAATACTCTTCTTGAATCTTTTATTCTGTTTTATTTCATGTATGTTAAACAGTTTGCTATTTTATGATCACATGCTGTTTTTAACAAAGACTACTACCACATGAAAATTGTTTGATGAATGATATAAAACTGTGTAAAAGCTCAAATCAAAGCCACTTAAAAGCATTTTGGAATTTTGCTGAAGCTGTCAAATACTGAATGCCATACCAAAAAAATCAAGCACAACAGTAAAAATGTTTGGTTTAATATTTTCCAAAAAAGAACAGTGCAGTTTTTTCCATTTGCTGCAACACCTTATTTCAAAATTTGTTTCAGTTTTAAAAAGAAACTTATTTGAAGGTCAGTTGAATAGAACACGCTGGCTAAGAAGAAGAAAAAAAACCAACTTTGCCTAAATCCTTCCAATGAAACTTCAGTTATTTTAGGTTGACAAGATGAATTCTAAATGCCTAGGGAGTCAGGTGGTAGGGGTAGGTGAAGGCCAGAGAGGTGTAAGCCACTCAGCTTGTGAAATCTACTTACATACATATGTTCAGGCCTTGTTCAGTGTCCAAAATGTAAAATCAGACAATTTTATGGGATAAGCAAAACAGAAATTCATAATATTCATGTATTAGTTATTGCCTGATGTGGATGCTTGTCAGTGTATAATATAAAGCACACAATTTGAACCATTAAGCCCAAGAAATATAAATTGCCAAGGCATGGAGCAGCTGTGTCTGTCTGAGCCAGGAATAAAGAAGTCAACATTCAGGAAGGCCACAAAATCCTCCTTGTGTAGGAATAATCACATAGTGCTTGTGGATAACTGTAGCTTAATACTTTTTCTGACTGTGAGGATAAATATTTTGTATCAAGTATTATCATAGAATCACAAAATGGTTTGGGTTGGAAGGAACCTGTAAAGGTCCACTAGTCCAACCCATCTGGAACCAGCCAGGACATCTTCAACTAGACCAGGTTGCTCAGGGTGCAGTGCAGCCCGGCCTTTGATGTTTTTTAAGGGTGAGGCATCCACCACCTTGCTTTAAAGAGCACTTTAAAGAGCTCTCTGGCAACCTGTTCCAGTGTTTAACCATCCCCCACCCTCATCATAAAACATTTCTCTCTTATATCTAGTCTGGAATTCTAATATTCACAGTTGTGATACTGACAAAACATTTGCAAAGAATTTTGCGTCCAGGAGCCATGTTGTTCCCTGGCCATGGTTCATTTCACCACCCATAAACACCTGACTAACATCTACAACTGAAGTGCCTTTGGGAGAAATTTTCGTAAATAAATTCTCCTATTTCCCAGATAGACAGTGAAGAGAGGTGCATGTGCCTTTGGTCTTCCTTTGAAAGCTTTCCAAGCCAAATAGGGAACATAGGCATTAGATGCTTTGTGCTGGTTTTGGCTAGGGTAGAATTGACTTTCTTCTCAATGGCTAGTATGGGGTTGTATTTTGGTTTTGTACTGAACACAGGGTTGATAATATAGAGAGGCTTTCGTTATTGCTGAGCAGGGCTCACCCAGAGCCAAGGCCTTTTCTGCTTTTTGTGGTGCCACCCTGGCGTGGAGACTGGAGGTGCATGAGAGGTTGGGAGGAGACATACCCAGGACAAGGGAAGAGGGGAGAAGCAGGGGATGTTTGAAGTGATGGTGTTTATCATCCCAAGTAACCGTACACGTGATGAGGCCCTGCTCTCCTGAAGATGGCTGAACACCTGCCTGCCCATGGGAAGCAGTGAATTAATTCTTTCTTTGCTTGTGTGTGGCTTTTGCTTTCCCTATTAAACTGTCTTTATGTCAACCCACAAGTTTTCTAGCTTTTAACCTTCCAGTTCTCTCCCCAGTCCAACTGGTGTGCGAGTGGGCAAACACCTCCATGGTATTTTCATCTCCAGCTGGGGTTAAACCATGACACCCTTAAAAATCAGGAAAAAGTCAAGTCTTTACTTTGAAAGAGTGAGTCATACTTGCAACTTCTATTTTTATTTTTCTCACAAGGGTTGATGAGGCTGACTTATTGTAGCAGTCATTTTATGGCTTAATATCATTTCAGTTCTGACAAAGAACAGAAATTATGGATATAGAAACAACACGTGGCAGCATGCTTAGAGCTGCCCTTATCTCTCTCAGAGCAAGGTTATATCCACATGAAATTATATCCACAAACCTGAGCTCAGCTCAAGGTAGCCACTGTCATGAGTAGACATAATTGTGAAACTCCAGCTGGGTACATACTAAGCTGTGGTTGGTCTGATACAAGCTCTGCAGTACCACAGTTTCTTTAAAGCACATGCGGGGCATATCAAGTCTGTCTGTACTGAACTAACCAAAACCAGGGTGATGGTCCCGCTGTGCTCAGCCTTGGTGTGGCCTCACTGTGTGCAGATCTGAGGAGGGAAACAAAGCTGGCGAGAGGACTGGTGTGACAGG
Organism: Manacus vitellinus; assembly: GCF_001715985.3. Taxonomy (NCBI): domain Eukaryota; kingdom Metazoa; phylum Chordata; class Aves; order Passeriformes; family Pipridae; genus Manacus; species Manacus vitellinus. The sequence goes on along the minus strand of NW_021940508.1, from coordinate 3,746,269 downwards.
GCACGTGAGAATGGTTCAAAGCTACACCAGGGCAGATTTGGACTGGGCATTAGGAAGTGCTTCTTTCGGTGGTCGTACTCTGGAACAGGCTTCCTAGAAAGGTGGTCGATGCCCCAAGTCTGCCAGTGTTTAAGAGGTGTTTAGACAGTGCCCTTAGTAACAGGCTTTAAATTTTGGTCCCTTCCGTCTGAAATAGTCTTTTCTATTCTATTCAGCTACAGCTATAGGACTGGGAAGTCCTCATGCTGTCTGTCAGGCTGTGATACTAACACTTCTACTCTGTACAAATGAGAGCTTGACCCATCTTAAATTTGGCTTTCTGCAGGTGTAGTCATCTACATATATGCACATAAGAAGAATTTAAATCTTGCCTGATTGTACATAATGGATTGGAAGAGAAGTTAATTAATCATTACAAATGCTGAGTTTCATTTTAACAGTATGTTAGTCTGGCGTATGGATTTGTTTAATGTGTATCCTTCTGTCCCCTGCCATTTTTCCTGACAGACCTTTTGCAGTGGCCACAAATCAGCATTTGCAGATCACCTGAAATGGAGACATTTTCATGTTATTGGACTGATGGAAACTTTTATAACCTCACTGCTCCAAGAACAATACAACTATTGTACATGAAAAGGTAATAAAAACTGAAAGAGGAAATGAGAGAGAAGTCATTTATTTTGCTATGCTTCTTAGCTTGTTACTGTTTGCTATGATATGAGCCGTGCTGTTTTTAAGAGCATAAAACTATGTTTTAAGTGCATTTTGCTCAATGCCAGAATTTATTAATTATTAAGCAATTTGCAGGAACAAGTGTTATTTTGCAGGTAATTAGGAACACATTCTTATTAAATTTAGGTCCAGGTTGCAGAATCTAAAACTGAACACTTGGGAAAGGATTTTTTAATTGGCAGCTTCAGTTTGTTCTTTACCAACCTAACTTGCTGAGATTCCTTATATCTGTGCACCAGTGTGGAGGTTGGATATAACTCCTTTCAAATTTTTATTATTTTTTTATAAAGTTCCCATTGATCAATTGCTGTATTAAAGTCTGAATGTGCAGGTCCAGATGAAAAGGCTGCTCCAAGACTGGGGATTATGTTTCATTGAGCCCTGTTCAATTATCATTCATGTCCCACTTAAACTTTTTTGATTATCAGGTTGTTATAATGATTATCCTGAAAGAGGACATAGACATTACCAGTAATGGCTATAATGAAAACAGGCCTTTTGTTCACAGGAACAGGGGGATGTGGGTTTCTGTTCCCTCTAATGAACAGAGTTTCAATCTTTTTGATCTACCCACACTTTGTGATCATGATGATACATCTGCATAGCAAACTTGAGCCTAATGGCAAGGCCAGCTTTCTTCATTACTCTTCTGAGACCTCTCAGAAATCATAAAATCAAAGAATGATTTGGGTTGGAAGAGACCTTAAAGTTCACCTATTTTCCAACCCCTCTGCAATGGGCAAAGACTCACTATTTAAGTGTAAATGTTTGGCTGACATATACCATGAGATTACAAACTTTAAAAATCAATTAAATTAACTCTACAATAAAGCAGTACCAGGTACACGTTTGTCCTAGAAATTAGAATACTGCAATAAAAGATGTGTAAAAATATTTCTGCTTCAATGTGCAAGCTACAGTTAAGGCTCAGGACCTAACTCTGTCATCTAAACTAGTGTTCTGCTTACAGAAGCCATAGTATCTAATTGTGTACACCTTTATCAAGTCCTGAGTCTGACAGAGTTGCAGCACTTTGTTCAGAACAGTGTCTGGTCTCATCAGCTAGGCACAAGACCAGTGGCAGAAATGCTTCCTACTCATTTTATGTAGCATCTGCTTTTTTAGTTTTTAAGCACCTACTTCAGTACTGAAGGCTGCACTTGGCTTAATTGATTTAATCATCCTTCTGTACAGCTTCAATGGCTCTTAGTAAGAATAGGCATTTATGGTGCACATTTTTTAACAAACCAAGACAGTAATTTTTGAAAAGATAGTATCAAGATAAAAGCCAGCAGCAGCAGGTCTGTTCACCATGAGATTTGTTTTTCTAAAGTGACTTCAGAAATGCTGAATAAATGTCTGTTACTTGTCTTATGGACTATTCTTAACAATTTAGCCGTTCCCATTTCGCTTTAACTGAAGACTTTTTTGAACCTACTGAGTAGTTTAAGCTTGACTATTTTAAAAATGATGCTATCTCAGTCTGAGAGTTCATGCTACTCTGTATAAATTCTGCTTTGTCTTTTTTTAAGAGCTGAAATGGATATGATATTTCCTGCTGCAATTCTTTTATTTACAAAGAACATTTATGAATTTTTGAACAAAGTCAGAAAAAAAAATATAAAAGGTTCTTGCTGGTAGTTCCAAGCTTGTGTTTTAGAAGTTCTGTAGGTCTTCCTCACTCACAGCACTGTGTTTCTCTTCTTTCACATCCTGTAGTCCTGAGTTGGTTCGTGCTAGGTCTCCTGCAGCATCCACCCTCAGGCACTTTCCCAAGTGTGAGTGATCAGTGCTCTTGGAAGCAGTACCCAAAGCTCAGAAATGCCACTAACAGTACATGAGTACCTAAACTCAGTTGTTCAGGTTGCTTGCAGAGTGGTTTTGTTATAAATCACCATCAATATTAATATGTTTTTCTTACTTTTATAAAGGTTACAACTTTTAACAGTGTGTCTTGTAACATCTACAGTTTGTCCTGTGTAAGATCTGTAAACCTCTCTCTCACATATATTACGTTTTTGTTGTCATTCTAGTATTGATGAGGACTGGAAAGAATGCCCTGATTATATCACATCAGGGGAAAACAGCTGTTATTTCAACGTGTCCTACACCTCTATTTGGGTACCATATTGTGTTCGGCTTGCCAGTAAAAATCAAGTATTTGATCAAAAATGTTTCAGTGTTGATGAAATAGGTATGCTTCCATTATGTATCTTACCTCTATAAGCTTTCACATTATTCTTACTGTATTTAAATTTTGCCTCTCAGGAAAGTTAGTATCTAAAAAATATGGCATATAGGAAGGGATGTGATTTTGTAAGGTCTATGATGTGATCCACACCAGAAAATATTGCCCAGATTGGAAAAAAGCTAAAAGGATAAAAGCAAATATGTGGTTTCTTTTTCTGAATACTAGTGGTCTCTCAAATATGTGCAAGCTCAAATGAGCTTGCCTTTGCTGTCACACTGAGTCTTTTCTAATGGATGCTACATCTCCTTGTCGAGCAAGGATGGTGTTAAAACCTTGATTCTGCAAAGCTCTGGAACCAAAACAGTTTTTGTTCCTGAATCAACATTAATATACAGAAGCAGGATGTTTAGCATTTCTAAGCTAGAATTTCTGTCTATGACAATAAGAATTATGACTGTCTGGGACTTTGCAGATGTTATTGCTTGTTCAGAGTGTATGCATATGCAATTAATTTATTCCTACAAGTGACTAGAATACCCACTGCTTTCTTTTATTAAGCTGAACAAATATAGATCAATTTTGTCAGATACCATAGTTTTTCAATGTACTTCTATATTAGTTATCAAATGTCTTTCTGTGTTATTCCAATTATTGTTTTTATTTCTATTCAGAAGTCTAGATTTAAATTTTGATGGAGAATCGTTTATGTCTCAGTGATTAATAATCTGCTATTCAGAAATATATTTTAATAGGTAATACATTTCTAGTCTGCTTTATTAGAGCATGCCTACTGCCAATGGCAGGGTACCTTCTTGTTACCAAACCTACAGGGATTTTGTCATTGACTTTCATTAGATTTTAGGCAGGAAATACATGGTTAATATGTTTTTTAAGTCCTGAAATCATTTAACAGTGTGTAGTGACTTCACATTGAAAACTTCTATTCCAAATACTCTGTTTAAACAGTACTACCTGATCCCCCTGTCCACATTAACTGGACTCTGCTAAATACTAGTCAGACTGGGATCCATGCGGATATCCAGGTAAGATGGGATCCACCACCAACAGCAGATGTTCAGAAGGGATGGATTACTCTGGAGTATGAATTGCAGTACAAAGAAGTTAATGAGACAAAATGGAAGGAGGTATGAAGCAAATATTTATTATACAATAGTATAATACAGTGCAGGCTTGTTCTCTCCCTGACACGTTTGTACCACTATAGAAAACAACAGGTTTGTAATTGCTAATTAGATTATACCTCAATTCTCAAACAATATGACCATATTTTTTCTGACATTTTTCTAGCAAATATTGTAACTTAATGTGTCAAGGTAGTTGGCATGCTGGATAATAAAAAACCTGAAACACTTGTGTTAGATTAGAAAGTATAAAAATAGTCAAGAATAGTCAAGTATAGAAATACGCAAGTTTTCAAGGATAAAATATTTTTCTATTGTTTTCTGAAACTTCAACTATTTTGAACAGTGCATGGTTTTTTAGTAGTTGGAACAAGGAATATTTTGATTGGAAAATGTCACCACATCTGTCCAGATTCTTCAGAGTCTTTACAGTAACTGTAAAGTTTCAGTATTTATAAATATCATTTCAGTAGAATAAAAAAGAGAAAAAAAAGGATAGCAAAGCTTTGAGTTGCAATTTAAGATTTGATACAATAAGCAAATAAAAGTAATTCAACATAGATAAGATGTACAGATTTTATACCAGATAGTACGGGGAAATTTGTGACTATATGGATAGTCTGTGAAACTATAAAGTACCTATCCTCCAAATCTTTTAAGTTTTATTTTTGAAAATCACTTAACTTTTCATGTATTTAGTTTAAGTTAGTTTTTTTGTTACAGGGAAGAAATTGTACCCATCTTACCTGAATGCATGGGCTAAATACCATTGTGTTGTGGTGTATTTGCATATGGAGATCTCTTCTTTGATGCAGTAATAACATCATTTCAGAGCATAATCCTTCCTTTGCTTTCTTTTTAATATGAATGAGTTAACTGAAAGAAAGCAGATAATACTGTTATGAATTTGTCTTAGTCTACAAAAGGCAAATTTACCAATTGAAACATAGTCAAACTGTTTTGCTTGCCTCTGAAAGACCTTGGCTCCCTCCTCACCTGTTGTTTTTCTCAATGTTAGCATTTTTTCTTTAGTGTACTCCTTATTAGTAAGTGTACAGCCAAACAGACCTATAATGTCTGTAATTTTTTTCCTAATTCATGTCTGTATTTCCCTCTGTACTGGTTTAAGCTGTACTTACTATATAACCTATGAAATGAGTTAAATTTAGGCAGTAAATAAATACTCCTTAAGAAGCTGAAACTCTGCAGATTTTCCAAAGCAAGTGTCATTACATCTATCTCTTAAAAAATGCACATTTTGGATGATGTTTTAATAAGCCTTTAGATATCGGTCTTATAAGTACCCTCATAAAGCTATGTTCTTGCTCTAGTGCCATCAATAATTCCAGAATGCCTTCAGAATAGTTCTTTTCAGGAGATCAAAGGTTTGAAGATCAGTATTTCTTCTTTCAGAAAACAGACAAGGAATTGCTGAATACTATACTTGCCTCAACAAACATACTACTAAAGATTATGTTGTCTTCAGATGTGTTATGTTGTATGGTTTTGTGCCTTTCAGCTTAAGAGTACAAACATGGCATAATTCCCTGAGGCACTCTCAGAGCACAAAAGACAAATTTCTGAACAAATCCTCGTCTGACCTAGGACAATAGCAAATCTATGAATAACAGCATTGGAGCAGTGCTCCAATTTCACTCTTTGCATCCCTTGCTACAAATATCATCTGTAATGAGTGTTGCAGCAGTAAAGAGATAAATGTCTACTTACACATTATCTAGTTATACATGTCTAGTTATTGCTAACTTTTTACACAAAGGATAATCTTTGACTGCTTAAATATACCATAATGCTTTGTACACATAAGTAAAACAAAAACTAATTTATAGTACTTAATATTGTATTAGGTCTCTCGTTTGCTGAGACTTGTTTGTAATTTTTTTATATGTTTTGGGACGACTGTTTGATTTTTCAGGTATAGCATTCATTTTTTCAATACATTTACTAATTGAAAATAGATAGTTATTAATTGAAAGAGGACTAAAACATTAATTAGTGAAGTGTTATAACAGTAAGTTATATTGATAAGAGGACCAAAATTATTTTCTGAGAAAACAGAAACAATAAATCCTAAAAACAATAAAATCTAAACCCTCACATAATGGGTGTTCATGAGACAGAGACAAATGCAACCTGTCTCACAGTTTGAAAAAAATCCATTATTGTTACTAGCTTCTTACTGAGCATCTTTTTAAAATTCTACCCCCTTACCTTGAACTGTTACTCATTACATTCACTAGACTAAAATTCTGTCTCCTCTTGTGCCTGTCCATGTCTTCTAGTCCTGACTAGTGAACACTGTGAGACTGTTTTGTTTTTTAAACAAGATGTGAAAACACCCATCAGCTGAACAGTAGGGAAGAATGGTGACTTCATAATGGAGTGTCTATGAATGCCAAAAATGTATTTGTCATAAGGAGTCTTGAAAGTCTAATTTTGCTTTAGTTATTATATTTTGGATTGACCTGATCTTTTGACTTATTATAAACAAACAAACAAAAACAAACAAAAAAACCCCAACCAACCCAGGCTCAGATCCACCTAATGTAGGATGAAATTGGTGATCATAGCTCAGTGCTCAATGAAGAAGGCTGAAACAGGGAGGACTCTGCTAACTCTCATTATCTTTTGAATTTTTGCTGGAAAAATTTCATACTGCAGCCAAGTGCACTTAGGGCAGGGATGCATGGAGTATTAACTCCAGAGCTGAACACCATTGAGTCCATACATCAATGTGGCTGAGAGACAGGGTTTGCTACTCCGAGGGATGAGAAACTCATCTTCCTGCACTGCATTGGATATATAGCCAATGTCTCCCTGTGTTGTTCAGGTGCCCAATCCTGTGTTATTCCTTCCCAGGTTACCTCTGAACCTTTTTCTAGTACTGCCCATCTCCCAGTTCTCACCATTCTTCTGTTAAAGTTGTGAAAGCCATTGTCTTGGTTGCTGTGATGCCTATTGTGCCTGGGCCAGCCTCTGCCCCTGGAGACTCCATCCCAGTGGGCACTCCTGGTGTCCCAGGGGCTCCAGCTGGCTAATGATAGAACGACTGCTCTGCACTCTGTGTTAACCCCCTCTTACAGGGCCAGATTCATGCGGCAGTGCAGTCACACAGCCCAGCGTGACAGCGCGTTTGTCGCGCATTTCTTCAGTATGTCAATCACAGGCATCACTCCCTGTACACTGACCTGACTGAACTGCATGCAGTAAGTCCAGTGGTCTGATTCCAAGCTCCCCTTCACATACTTTAAATGATTTTGCTGTATGCTGTCATGCATTTTTATTAGTTGTATTTTATCATGTCTCTCTCATATGACTTTTACTTGATTTAATGCATGACAAGTGCTATTCATCTATTCAGTTCATGCTGAACTTTTCGCAGTCTGTACATCTTGCTCCATCCAGGTTTCTTTCACAAAGGCTCTAATTTAGTCTGCATACTGCTTTTTCCAAGTGACACCATTATTTGGGATGCATGTAAACCTACTTGTAAAACTTCAGTGAACTGTTTTTTGTGGCTTCATAGCCACAGTGAATGAAATAAGTATATATTGAATTTCCTTTCCAGTGCTTTCCAGTGCTGGATATTCTTCACATGTTAAAAACTTTTAGGGCATAGAGCAGTGGTTCTCCATGATCTTGTGCTCAACTACTAGAAGGGAAAAGCAGTCTGCCTGAGATCACTGCCTCCTTCAAAATCTGCCTGGTTGGCTTTCAGAACACTGGAGTGGAGGCACCAGGGATCAGAGAACTCCACAGATCATAGATACTGTCTCAAGTTTAGATTATGTAGCTACAGAGTATGTTGTTAAAGCTTCCTTCAAATTCCCAATGGCTGCTGATTTCCAGGTGTTTTTATTCTTAGCCCATGGTGATTTTTTGCTGGTATCATCCTTGATTCTGAAGTAAAAGTAGAACATAACATCTGCCATGTGGATTTCTATTTTGAGCACATTTTCCTTATTTTTGTATACTTTTATTGGACTGTTGAAGCTAAAATGTATTCTTAGAGGATTAATAGAAAAAGAGAGAAATTTCACTTATTAATAAAGACTTCTAATGTGATTACCTAAATAGTTTGATATTCAGCAGTATCTGTGTTGCAGTTAATATAGAAGTTTCGAAGACCAACAATCTGGTGCCAGCTCTCTCACACAGTCTCCATTATCACATTTAACATATAGTTGAAGATTTTGAGACCTATGCAGTGTTCTCCAAATAAAAACATTTGTAACATGCAATATGTCTAGTTAGAACCATTAATTCGGTAGTGGAGATTGCACTACTTTTTAAACTCCTGTGTTATTTTAACAACATTTTTGGCTCTTTGCCATAAGTAATGTTGTGTTATAACAGTAAAAAGTATTTACAACTTGATAAGATCAGTGAGAGATGTTCACACCACCTACTTATGACATGTAACTGGGGGAAGCTGCCTTTCTTCACTTCTACAGAGAGCTTGGATTCTCCACTTTTGGTCCCCTGAATCACAGCAATGCCTGATGACCAGTAGGTCAAAAGTAAATGGTGTGAATTTTCTCTGAACTCTTCTTGTGGTATCCTTACAATTTAGAGTAGCAAAAATGCCTTCAAATTTTCTGAAATCAAGAAACAATGTAAAATTGCCAGTACAACTCAAACAAATTAATCACAGTCCCTCTGTCTCTGTAGTTAACACCCAGGGTCTCAACAATGGTTCCACTGTACTCTCTGAAGATGGGAAGAGATTATGAGATACGACTCCGCTCAAGACAACAAACCTCTGAAAAATTTGGGGAGTTCAGTGAAATCGTTTATGTATCTTTTTCTCAACTGGGCAGCGAATGTGTTCATTCTGAAGGTAAATAAAGTATTTTTAAAACTGTGATTCTTGCCTTTTCAGAGTGGGTGTGTGTGTGTGTTTTTTCTCCTTACCATCAATATTGTATGGTTGAATAGCTAGATTACTCAGCCTACTACATGAAAATAATTTGGTGAGATTGAGAATGTACAAGTTCAGAATGCAAGCTCAGAATTAAACTCACCAAGACATTCACAGCTCATCCTAGAGCAAAAATACAGATAGCTTTAAGAATCACACATAACTGCTGTTGCACATTTTACAGAGCATAAAACAAAGTTAAATCTCGTACTTCATCATTTAAAATGAACACTTCAGTAGCAAAGAGAAGAACTGTCACTTCTGCTAAAGTGTTATACTGTTGGCTAAGTTTGTTGGCAGAATTGTGTTTTTCTGATCATCCTGCTACTATGAAGGACAGTGAGTGGTTTTCTGGTTCTTGCTTCTGACTTCTACTTGTTTTAAAGTGCTGTTAAAGACAGAAGAAGAAACAGTCATTGATCACCACATTTTTTCTATTGAAGGAATGAGACAGTGCCTTTTCCTAAAGTGTTCTTGGGTCTGAGCTACTGAATTAACTCTTTAAAATATGAGGTCTTCCGAACATATTTTAACATATTTCCCTTCATTTTCCAGGGTAGTAAAGATGTTAAATAAAACAACTCATAACTCTTATCTTTTAAAACCTTGCTAGATTCTCCTTTTTAACTCTTCCTATTACTAGTTTTCTTACCTAATTTTTCAGAAAAACTGATGTTATGTACATGTGGCATCATTTTATTAACCCCATCTGCATTGCATTGTCAAGATTTTTATATGAACAAAATTAAAGTCCTATAAAAATCTAGGGCCATCTTACAACCACACTTTTCTTCAGTCACTGCAACTGAGATTCTCCAAGGTGATACTTATCCACACATCTCACACAGCAGTAGTGAGCTGATTTGATTGAGAATTTATTTTTGCCTGTTTTATATATCACCTTAAGGAATACAATTAAACTCTAGGTTTCCATGTATTAAAAATGTAAAGTAGTTACATTCTAATGCAATATTCTTACTTTTTGAAGCAGCTAGGCATCTGCTGGTCTCACTGACATGACAAGGACTTTCTGTTTCTCTATTAAAATAGAGACTTGTTTAACACAGACATATCCATAAAGACTTTAATTCATGCCTGAAAGCACATCTAGTCAAAATCTAAACTTGGAACGCAGGACTCAAACTCGTACCTGAATTTTTGATTTCTTTTTTTTCTGAAAGTTCACTCATGATCATGTGTACAGGTCTAAAACTTTCTGTCCAGTGTTCCTTTGTCCAAAAAAAAGGAGTGAAGTTTGTATGGAAAAGTTGCAATTGGGAACAAATGAGAAAAATCTAAGACTAAAGGCAGAATAAATTTCTTTATGCTTTGTATTCTACAGTGTCAGCTCAAGTATAATGGAATTGCTAGTATTTAAGGGATAAAACATTTCATTTATTAGCATTGTTCTTCATTCCTACTAAATTGCATTTCTCAATTAATTTCTACATTTTTTGATACCACATGCCAGCTAAATAAAAGGGAGATTTTTTTCCTCAGCTGATGATTCACAACATAATGTTCAACCTTTAGAGAAGTAGTATGCTTTTTAACACCACCGTACTCTAGTTTTTATGAGAGAAATATAGTTTGCCTATGATTTAGTGTGCTATTAGTAATGTTCTCTCAGCTTGGATGAATAAGTGTATTATATGCCATCAGGACTACTGACAGCATGTTCCAAGTAGGCAGAATGTTCCTCATGGCTAGTTTTGCTACAAGTATTCTCTTTACTAAGATCTTGTTTAGTTTATAAAATCAGTCTGGTTTTGCCAGGAGTCTCAGTGGAGTATGAAAAATATTGAGAGACCAAAAGCATATTTTTATTTCTTCAGAACATAGAACTTTCACATTTAAGTAACGAAAAATTCCATCAGTTTTTACCACTTTGGGATACTCAGGTGGTAGAAGAGAAGGTTGAAATTAGAGATGCGACAGAGATGCAGATTCCTGATAACACGTTTATGTTCTGTTGTTTCAGAAATTGGGTTTCCATGGTTCTTAGTTGTTACCTTCGGAGCATGTGGGCTGGCTGTAACAGTGATCTTAATCGTGCTGTCTAAACAACCAAGGTAGAGAGTTTTTATTTGTCAGATTTTATGTACCTGTAGCATGACAAAAAAGGTTCTTGAATTATTTCAAATTTGGGGGACTAGGAACTATTTTAAATATTGTTGTCTATTCTTATAAGCTGCATGTACACTGGGGCCTTCTGCAGTGGGAATCTGATTATGTTGAATGCTCCTCTTCCTCTTGCATTGCAGAACATTTTATTCTACAGTATTGACATAGTTGATTTACTTAAGCTTTGAAGGGTACTAGTTTTTTAATCTATTCAAATTTTGTAAGTACTATTTTTTACCCACATGCTGTTCAAAAGTTTCCTACAGACCTGTATCTGTATATTTGATTTTGTTCTTAGACCATTCCACTAATCTCTATTTCATCAAGCCATGGCAAAGAGCTTGAGTCCTAGGGGAATATTTGGTCTCTGTGGATAGACTGCAGCTCCTATAAATAACAGGAATAAAATGAAACAAAGCACAGAATTGTGTTGTTTGTAAAAATTATAAAATGGTGTCATTTATAAAAATGAAACAATCAAACATATAAAAATGACAGTATGGTCTCAAAGTGTATTAATCCCCTAATATGTGGTTCAGGGATAGGTTTTGGCAGTATTCAGCTTGGACGTCATACCAGTACTGTTCTAAGCTATGAAACAACACCATGGGCAAGACTAGGGCACACATGCCTGTTGTCAGTGCCTTGTATATACACTTTGAAAGTGAACACTTGGGTGTTCTGCACAAAGGACAAATCATTGAAATTAAAAGAATGTCATGCAGTTGGAGCAGATGTAAAAAAATAATTTAGGCAGCAGCACTCTGCTTTGGTGGAGTTTAATTTCAGGAAACCGCTCCCTGCAATATCATCCCAATCCCAGATTTAAGAGCAAGGCTCCTGATCCAATTCATGACAAAAGTTTGACTTGTCAGAATGGGGCAAGAACAACTCGCATGTGGGACTAGAAACTCACTAAGGTCAGCACACTGAGCAAGGAGTGGCTTGGTCACAGGAAATCCTGAGGGCTGAAGTGTGTCTCTGATCAGAGTTATAAATATCTTCCATGCGAATTATGACTGCTAAAGGAGGCTTTTCTGCACTGAGGACCCTTCACGTGGAATGTTATTCTGAACCCGTGAGTCTGTACCCTTTTCTTCAAACTGGAGCATGTGGCAGTGGAATAGCAATGTATTCAGCAGAGAAGCAGGCTGCATAAGTTTTCCATAATGCAAAATATCCACTCCGTTTTCTCCTGATTCTGAAAAGGTACCAAGTCATATTTTCCTGGGTTCTGATCTCACAGGACTTGAACGAGACTCTCTAGGACAGATGCCTTAGGTTTAGGTCATTAGAGCTGAGAGATGAAAGCTTGAATTATGCTAGGCTAAGAAAGAAGCAGAGCATATTTCTCCCTTCTGAATGATTTCTCGAGGCAGCAAATGGTAAAATCCTTTGTGTGTTTCATTAGAAGCAATGCCCAGTCCTGTCAGAATAGCTGATTTGTGGATTTGACTGTAAGCCCAAGTCTTAAACTGGTACCCTGATAGCCCAGCCAGTGCACGTATAACACTACTCCTCCAGAGATTGGGTGGAAAATTACTGCATTTCTGGCTCTTATTAGGCTTGTTGGGCAGAACATTGAAGGTCTGCCCAAAAACAAAAAGCAGCTGGGGAGTTTGGAGCTGCCGTTGTTAAGCCAAAGGTGCGTAAATTTCTCTCTAGCACTTCTAAGACTCCTGTGATCCTCTCCAGACCTCACCAAGGTCACTAACAATGCAGCAGAACTAATACGTGGATTTGTATCTACCATTCCCACAGCTCACTTTCTAAAATTGGCAAGTAACCCAGTGTAAAAAGAATGCTGATTTTCCTTTTGAGAACTACAGTTTATCTGTTTGCAGAGAAAGCAGGGAGATAAAATGGAAAGAATAGACATAACCTGTTATTGTTGGATTATTATTAATGGAAAATCATCCTTCTATTAGGGTGTTGTTTCTTTTTTGGGGGGGAAGTTTTGTCCCCTTGAAGACTAAGGAGTGTGCTGTTTGAAGGATTAGAATAATATATATTTCCACAGCACGCAAATGCATAAGCAAGTTACTAGTCCTTTCTCTACAAGGATAAAACCCTGCCTTTATTTCTTGTTCAGAAAACAGATGTGTCATAGAGATAGCAAAATGCTAGCCTAAATTTTTTCAGTTGTTTTTCTGTTTTATTTATTAATTTTAAAGTAATTCACTCTTTACACCAATTCCTATCTTCTGTTCTCCTATTCAGATTTATTGGGTTTATTCAAGGCTGCTCTGTTCATGAAAAAAAATTTGGGGAAAGTCACTGCATATTGATAGTTGTGTCAGGTTCCATTGAAAAGTAGGTAAAAAGGGAAACTATTCACAGAGCTCTAGGAATTTACTATATAGCACTGAATTATCAAAGACTAGACTCCAAAGTGGATTCCCTCATAAATGTGATTTCAACAAGGAAGCTTGCAGAAAATTTGTTTCTTAATTTGCAATGAGAAAAAGCAATAATTCTTTTCATTAGAGATATTTGAAATTGAATTTTCAAACATTTAGGTTTTGAAGTAATTAAGTATAAACACAATGTAAGCCTGTCTTCTTTCTAACTTCCTAAAAAAAGGACCACTGTCAATTAAAAGCCATAATTTTTTTTTCCAGGTTAAAAATGCTTATTTTTCCTCCTGTACCAGTTCCAAAGATTAAAGGGATCGACCCAGATCTGCTGAAGGTAATACTGAGCTCTAAAATCTACAGTGGGAATATTTGTAGTAGTAGCAGATAACAGTTGTTGTCCTAGGCAGAAAAATTTTGTAGAAGAAAATTCTGACATGAGGTGAACTGCCACATAATTAGTTTGTATAAAATAATGTTAAAGCCCTTTGCAATTATAACATTAGTTATAGTTACCTTTACATAAATTAATATCATAAAAAGTGCAAGCATTTTTGTTATTTTCCTTATAATTTTTTTTTTCTTGCTTTATAGAAGGGAAAGCTAGATGAAGTGAACTCCATCTTAGCCAGCCATGGTGACTACAAGACAAAGCTATACAATGATGACTTGTGGGTTGAGTTTATTGAGTTGGACATAGAAGACCCTGATGAAAAGAACAGAGTCTCAGATACTGACAGGCTCCTGAGTGAAGATCACCTGAAATCTCACAATTGCTTGGGAGCAAAGGATGATGATTCTGGACGGGCCAGTTGTTATGAACCAGATATTCCAGAGACAGACTTCAGTGCAAGCGACACATGTGATGCCATCTCTGATAGTGATCAGTTCAAAAAGGTTACTGAAAAAGAAGAGGATCTCCTGTGCCTTGATAGAAAAGATGAGGAGGAGTCACTTGCAAGCCTTGCCAACACAGACACCCAACACCGGCATGTGAATACTCAGTCTGAAAACATCCAGCTGTGGCCACCCTTTGCAGAGAGCACTGACTCACTTCGTCCATCGGTCCATCACCAGATAAGTAACCAGAATTCATTGACAAATACTGACTTTTATGCGCAAGTGAGTGATATTACTCCAGCAGGCAGGGTTGTACTTTCACCAGGACAGAAATCCAAGGTGGGGAGAGCACAGCGTGAAGGTTGCGCAGAACAAAACTTCACCATCGACAACACCTATTTCTGTGAAGCAGATGTGAAAAAATGTATTGCTGTGACTTCCCGCGAAGAGGATGAGCCACACGTTCAGGAACAAAGCTGTAACGAAGATGCCTACTTCACCACAGAGAGCCTTACCACTGCTGGTGTCAATCTTGGAGCTCCAACAGCAGAAACCCCAGTTTCAGAGATGCCAGTCCCAGACTACACGTCTATTCATATCGTTCACTCTCCACAAGGCCTTGTGCTCAATGCAACTGCGCTGCCAGTGCCAGACAAGGAATTCAACATCTCCTCTGGTTACGTGAGCACAGACCAGCTGAACAAAATCATGCCGTAGCTCTTATTTTGACTAAGTGTGTGCAGTGTTTCACAGCAGAGAGTCAGTCTGGGCTTGTATGCTGAAACCAAAATGAAGTCTAAAAGTTTCTTGTGGTTCCTATAATTTTATCTGAAATGTTGCAACATGAAATATACATCAAAATATTCCTATCGTGTTCTGTAAATATTATCTATGAATTTGTCTTAAGGCTGTTTTGTCTTGTTCTTGTGGTTGTTGATTTTTGTGATACTAAACATTGAAATTACTATGTTTAATATACAGTGCATTTTGATAAAGCTAAAAATCAGGTGATTTAAAGTCTAAGAATTTAGAAAAAAACGTGCTGTTGGCAGAGATCTTTATATCAATAATTGGGAATTGATCATATATAGGTGAAAACCAGAAGTAGCTTGACTAAATAACACATCTATTTTGATTTATATAAATTAATAAAATATATTTTAATATTTCAGTCATAAAACCATAAATATTTTCTACTACACTACACACTGTAGTTCAATTATGATGACCCATTTAAGGAATGTAATTGTTGCAGTCTTAAAAAGGAGTTTTCTGTTTTATACAAGTTTTGTTTGCAACTGAAAGAAAAAAAAATTTTTTACAGAGCCATTTTATACCTCCAAAGAAACCTGTAGAGAAATTTTGAAATATTGTAGAAACTTAAAGGAACAGATTCTATTACTTTCTAATGGTAGCTACTATAGAAATATACATGCAATTTAAAGTTCTGTATAAAACTTTAAAATATACAAAATATTTGGACAAATTATTCTGTTCTTCATCAGATTCTAGTTAATGCTAATAAAAATATACTTTTTATAAACAAAATGTTGTTGACCACAGTATTAAACACTGTGCAACTATACTTTCACTGAACATTTTTGAGAATATGTGAATAAGCTCTGGTGACTTAGCAGCATAGTTTCTGCATGTTTGACCAACTTCTGAAGCCTTTCTACAGCCAAAGGTATCACTACATTTATTAATTTGTGCCACATAAAGTCTTGATTAAAAAAAAAATAAATTAAGGACTTCAGCAGTTAGCCAGCAGTTCATTTTTAAAGCTAAAACAGGATTAAAATACTTTAGTGGAACAAGGGGATTAAGTGCAGTATTGCTCAAACAAGATTTTC
The DNA here is from genome assembly GCF_001715985.3 of Manacus vitellinus. Taxonomy (NCBI): domain Eukaryota; kingdom Metazoa; phylum Chordata; class Aves; order Passeriformes; family Pipridae; genus Manacus; species Manacus vitellinus. Next base: position 3,730,094 of record NW_021940508.1, on the reverse strand, counting down.
ATTTCTGCAGCCTAACAGCATCTCCTCTGACTGCATTAGGCAGACTTTCAGAAGGAAGGGAGAGGAAACTGAAACTTGTTAGGAAAACTTCTCTCTTTGTTAAGAACCTGATGGAGCTTTTTGTTGTTTCAGGAGTTACCCTCCTAGGCCATGGTTTCATCACAGCAGGGTTCTTCTTAGAAAGCAGATAGGGACATTCATTTCAGAAGTGTTTGATGTGCAGCAAATGCAGGTCTTGCTTATGATGTCTCCAACTGAACTCACTGATGCTCTTTCTGTGACCAAGTGCTACAGGACTGGGCCCAACTACTGGGTGAGTTTTTTAAGTTTAGCACGTACTTTATGGTAAATGTGCATTAGATATTCTGCTAATTTGCTGCTATATTTTTCTAACAGCTACATTATTTAGTTTCATATAAAATTTCATAGATGGTAGACACTAATGCAAGTAATGCCTCTGTGTTTGTTGGAAAGAAGTTTCTTACTCTGTTTCTATTGCCAAAAATAGTTAAATACCTCAGTCAAACTCAGAATGTCATTTTGGTACTTTACTGGTCACACAAGCCATGATATGCAGGTCAGAAGATGTGTCTTTCAATTTCTATTTAACTTTCCTTATGTTAGTGTTTTGTTGTTTTCTCAAAGTTTAATAAATGTATTGTCTTTGATCTATCTGGACACAATGTGTTTTTTTGTGGATAGTTAATTTTTTTAATGGAAAATAGAGATTTTACTGGCAGAAATCAAGTATTTCTCATTGAATAAAGTAGAATGTCACTGCCCTTAGTATAGAAATATTGCCTCATGAGATCAGTGTTTCAGTGTTTTCATGATTGATATGTATGTATTTAAAAATAGAAGCACAGACCTAAATTTATAGATGGAGAGATAGGACATCCTGCACTCAGAACTAGCAAAGACATGTGTTACCAGTTTAGCAGACCAGTTTGTCTGAGGCTGGAACAGTATATGATTGCAACTAAATAAGCTGCACTGGTTCAAGATTTACACCTACAGTTAAGCCCAAAAAATAAAATATTCTGAAAACCCCCTGTGGTGGGGGGAAAAAAGTTTTTCCCCTGGAGTTAAAAAAATGGTAACCCCTGAGGGGGTGGTGTCACTAGATGGGGACCCAATCAGCGCTCCTGCAAAATATAAACATATCACAAGCAGACCAGAAAAGAAGGTTTTTGTAGTTGTTGTTGGAGAGAGTGGCCTTGTTCTGAGACCATGAGGAGAGAGAGAGAGAGGGGCCTGAAGCACCGCTGGGGGCTGGGCCCCCCCCCAGCCCCGGCTAGGGGGCTGCAAGAACTTGGAACAGTGTTAGACTGGGCCAGGTATCTGTAGCTAAGAGCTGGGGGAAGTTTCTCCACTGTAAGCAGCAGCAGGAGATACTGAAAAGCGGCAGCAGAGCAGCAGTAGATCGCAAACAGAGGCAGAGAGCCAGAAGGAGATAAGGAGAAGCAGAAACAAGCATGCAGCAACACAGAGAGAACTCCTGAAAGGAGAGAGAGAGAGAGAGATTGAGAGAACCAGCAACAGAGCAGAACTAAGCTCTACAGACAGAGTTTTGAACCAGACCCCCCAAAACCCTTGGAGACCCCTCCTAGAGAGGAGGGGTGGTGGACTCCTACTGGATGGAAGTCCTAAAATACAGCATGCACTGGAGAGAGGAGCTAAGAAGCTCAAGACATCCCGGAGTTGGACTGGGACAGCCAGAAGGAATGCAGAGGGGGTGACCTTGGCCCCCTCCTCTGCTGCCAAGCTAGTAGCTGAGACAGAGCACAGGAGCTCTGATAGAACTCTTGAGGCAAAGGCTTACAACTGAAAGCTGCCCAAGACGTTCTGACTCAGGGGTAAACCCCCTGAGGAAAGGGACCGTCACGAAGATGCCCCTGCACTTCGTGATATGACGCGGTGAGGCGAACCTTTGTCGCGGTTACCGCAGTCCACGGAAGAGAGAGAGACCTTCGACTGGAGCTGAAGGGCTGAGAGGGGGAGAGGAGACCCCCCCTTGTGTGTATTGGGAAGAGATCCAGCTACAACAACCCAATTACAGCTGCTGCATGGAAGAAGAGAGGCTGCTGCCCTGAGAGTGGAAAGGATCTTTCCTTTTCCCTTCTGGACTTTTATTGGAGGGAGAAGAGATTGATCCATTGTAAATACTGATTTATCATAGGAGAGATAGTTAAGATTATGTATATGATATATTGTAATATTTATTTGTACAGTGATTGTAATATAATTCCCTTTCCCCCCATACTGAGTCTTGTGTAGTGTCTGGAAAACCCATCTCACACTGGGTTGAGATGTGGGAGGGGGGCTTGGACTCGAGAATTGGATTTTAGGGGTCTCAAACCAGGACACCCCCATAGTTACTTGTAGTGATAGTTAAAACCTAGCAGTATAAGAACTCTGAAATATCAGATGGTCTGTCTCTATGGAAAATGCCCTATCCTGAGAATCTCCCAGTGTGTAACTTGGTAATGTATTACTGCCTCTCTTCTCTCGCTAGAGGTAGTGAGAGAGCTGTTGGAGGAATCCAACTAGACAAGGGTAAGCCTTTTCCTCCCAAGGAGAAGAATCTGTTCCTCTACAAAGACATCCAGTGCCATTTAAGGTAAGTAATCAGGCTTCCACGTCCTGGTCCGGAATGGCACAGGTTTTATGTAGATTCTATCTTATCTAAAAGCTTGAATGATGGTAAATACCTTTGTTTTGGCAGTGGAATTCATCCCCAGGAATGTAGGTCCATCCCCAGGTCCGGAAATGTAAACCCTTTGTGTTAGGTAGGTCTAAGTTACCACTAAAAGAGAACCTCTGAAAAGAGTCTGGCCCCATCCTCTTCACACCTACCCTTAACATATCTGTATGCATTGATAAGATCACTCCACAGCCTTCTGTTCACATACACTCTTGAGGTGGCTGGCCTTCTGGGTCTTATCTGGGAGGCAGCTTAGGAACATTTGTCACTGCTCTGGTTGGCCTGGTTTATTTCCTAGTTGGATGCAGCAATGGAGCATTGCCATTTTGGATCCCACCCCCAAGGTCCTTCAGTCTGAAGCACATCTCCACACACTAGCGAGCTTGCCACCAAAGATTACCTTGCCTCTTCTAGACAGGTGGATCCCATCCCTCCCTAACAGACTGTAGTCATCAGAAAGTGTCCCCCATGGTCATAACAGCCAAAACCCTCATGACAGCACCAGCCATGAAACTGGAAGTTGATTTGCATTATGTCTTCTTCTGGCTGCACTCTTTCCTGTCTGTTAAAAATGGAAGAAAAGATAACTTGGGCACCAGTATTTTTGCACTTGCACCCTCAGGGTTTTATAGTCTTCCTTGGTTCTGCCCAGGCTCTGGTTTGCATTGTCATTCATGCTCACATGAAAGAGAAGTAGTCTGCTCTTGACAAGGTGTGGCACCCTCTTGGCAACATCTCCGATCTTTGCTCCTGGAAGGCAGAACAGCTCTTATGACTCCCTGTCATAAGATGGGCACCTCCGTGCTCCTTAACAGAGTCAACCACTACAAGCACTTGCCATTTCTTTCTGCAGTATCCATTGTGTGCTGCTGGTACAGTTTCTCCCTGAAGACTTTGCTTTTGGGTGTCTATAGCTGTTAAAGCTTCATAGCTTCATATAGTACATTGTTGCAAAGCAACCTGCTTATTTACTTTTTTCTTCCAGTGGGTGAAAATATATCTGTGCTTCACAGAAAGAACCTCTGCACCAGTAATTTTTTGACTTCTCTCTTTTTCACATTGAGAAATAATGCAAATATTGTCCCAATGCCAGACACAGGAGTCAATGTAAAAGTGATGGAATACACTATTTTAGAATTGCCTACTGAAACTGTACTTTCTAAGGTTAATCAATACCTGAAGTGCACAAGATGAAAAGGAACAGACATCACAGACTGACTGTGTAAACAAGGAGTATTTTGGTGGTAAACCCAGTAACTTCCACTGCATTGAAGCTTTGGCATGTAAAATGTCTGCGCTTGTTCCCTTTCTTAGAGTGACACTTTACTCATATATTACCTGGCAGAGGTTAATCTGTATGAATCTGTATTCAGAAACCGTTTTGGTTCTCAAAAGCAAGGACTCAAGTTTTTATTTCATCAAGAAGCCATGTTGCTTTGGAAGAGTTTGGATTTGAGCCTCTTTTCTCCATCAAAGACAATCTACGTTTCCAAGGCTTAGTGTTACAAGTGAAACATCACCATTTATACCAGTTGCCATTAAGATAATTTTGTCAAACAGAGAGACTTACACTACTCTTCTTTACTACTTAGGGTGAAATGTTTTTCCTGACTTACGATACAGGAGGTGAGATGGTGGGAGCTCTTCACTCTTTCTGAATGAAAATTAACATTATCAAAGGTATATTTTGCATTTAAAAATAATAGGAGTATTAAAGAAGAGGTGAGTGCTCTATAGACTTGCCATGTTTTTAGAAATGCTTCAAGGTAATGATGGCAGCCTATGTTGGGAACACTCTACTGCTACTGACAGCTTAGTGTATACAGCTATGTATGCGTCAGCATAGTTGTAAGAATGGGAAAAAATGCTATGGTTCAAAGAGAAACTTAAAACCATATGACATTTAGCCACAGGCAACTTTTTTTCCTACACTGATATGTGCTATCTCAAAGGCCTCATCACTAGACAAATAAAAAGGAGTGCGTGATGCAGACTGCCTGATTTTAGAGGAAAAAGGAGAAAATGTTTGGAGCATGTTGCTGTTTTTACTAAAGAAATGGAAACTTGGCTAGTTGGCAAAGAAGTAAACACTGCAGAATATTACTTTTTCACTATCAATTTTTCAGGTTAACTCAGAATATCTATTTCACCAAGACAGTGGAATTGGTAAGAACTTAACCAGCTTTGATAGCCAATTGACTTTGAGGAGATACCAGTGGATATAGTTCTCTTTTGGAACTGACTGTGTCTAAATGTAATTTTATGGTACAAATTCTTCTCTCTGACTAATCATTATTAATTGCATACACAGTAAGTGTTTTAACTGCCATAGAAACCATGCCCTCAGACCATACAGAAGCAAGACGGAGTCCAAATCCATTTCCATGATTAGTACACTACTTAAACACTCTGGCATAATTGTATTGAGCAAGTGTTTCCTCATCTTCTCTAATCAGGCCTATTAGAGTAGGCAACATTCAGAAGCAGATGGAAGAGAAACTGTACCAGTGGTGTTAGAAAATCAGGCACAGTAGAGCAGCTGTCAGGAGTTAGCATAAAAAGCAGATGCAGTTATTAAAATCAATGCATCCAGTAAACTGACACACTCTTTGACAGGTTTAATTTTTTATCACTACAGTATTTGTAGTATTTCTTTAACATACCATAAACTTCTTTATCCTAGTATATGAAAATTAGCTGATTAATGATACATGAGCTTCCTGAAATTAATCTGAGAAAGCAGAGGATCCTTCTACACCATGTGGCAATTTGTGAGAGAACACAAGTGAACTCCTCTCCTTGAATCTGGAAGAAATAAAAGTCTGCAGAAGGCTTAATGGGAGTAAGAATGAAGTTGAAGAGCTTACAACTTTTTGTAGGTTCCTATCCCAGATGCTACAAATGATGCTTCCACTGGTGCCCTTGGTCTGCTTTTGATTTCATATTAAAGAAAATGAAAACTGTTCCATAAGAGACATCTGAGACCTGGACATGCAAGGAAACTGATTTGTCAAGCTTTTTTTTCAGTAGTAACTTTAACAGAACATATATTTTATATATTATTTCCCTTGCATATGAAACCTTATGACATTATACCAGAAAGACTAAAGTATAGAACCATACAGTATCACATAATTCGCTCATACTAAGAAAGAAGTTAAATTTCAGATCTATTTCACAGCAGTTATCTGTGTAGCATGTACAGTGCTACAGTCTCAAAAGACTGAGGAAATACCAACCTTGCCCTTCTGAATGGAAAACTCCTTCAGGCACTGATTCTGTGAGCCAATTAAATGTACATTCTCTGGAAGAGTAAGGCACGGGCTTGGAAATCTACCAAAGACAACATGATTTCTAGTGAACACTGTGCTACCAAATGAGTACGTCCAACCCTTCTTCAACAGACATCTGAGCACTGTAGGGTTGTTAACCAGAGATGTTATGATTATTATGAGCATCCTGTCCTCCACCTGTGACCTAGCTGTGTGGGGTTCCTTAGGCTAAGTTATTAGCTATGTGTTAGAATTCTTCCTTTGTCCATTTTTGGTGGAATGAGAAGGATTTACTAGTGCCTTCAAATGCCATGAAAATTTTAAATTATATTTTCTGAGCCAAACTACTGCTGGAAGAATGTGCAACTTTGTGTTAACTGTAATTAGATTTGTAAACTTAATGTATTTGAAAATGCACATCGTACACTTTGTAGTCATAGTCAGATTACAAGAACAGACTAGCCAAAAATTATGTTTTGTGAAAAGCTCTAGGGATGCATGTTCTCTTGCTTTTATAGTGTAAATAATGGCAAAGTTGTGTCACTTTCTTCTGAATGTCATTAGCATTAATTAGCTGACTTCCACCAATCGCCAGTTGATCAATTACAACAACCTTCTGAATTTAGTTTGTTCAGGAATGTATTAAATGAGTATTTAGAAGCAAAATGCACTGATAGATGAGCACTGTCATAAACAGAAATACAAGAAAATAGAAGCATATGTGTCTTACATATTCCTGATTCCATAGTGTAGTAAATGATGCTTTAGGCACAAGCATTCCTTTCTCACAAGACGAGCCCCAATTGTTTAACTTCCATAGGAAAAGGTCTAATAGTCAATGGAGGGAAAAGTAAGAAAATAAAGAAAATACTGTCCAAATGGACTGTTTTGGATATACGATGAATAAGACAAGATTTGATAATTTCTGGAAAACAGTCCCTAACAAAACATGTATTTAATACATGTATTTAAGATAATATGCTCCTTGCCAATTTGACACATATGAAGACATTTGCATGGTTCAAACACTCACTATCAACCTGATTTTTTCAGGAGTACAAGCAAACTAGGTCAGAAGTTGAACATTACTTAAAAAGTACAAGAGATCCAGAATTACAAATAAATTATAAGAATATAATTGTTATAATTGTGCTTAAAATTGAAATTATAACAGTTTGATCCACCAGTATGTTCACAGAAAAATAAATCTGAGGTAGATAGGAAAGCAAATACAAACTAGGTTACTTAGGAAGCCAGAAGCAACACAATTACCTCTCTTGACTTCATTCTTCTTTTTTTGCTGCTCTTCATCTCTGAGCTTCATCAATCATCTTTGTCATATCCTATTTAAACTAGATAGAATATCTATCTGCTAAGTGCTTTCAAGCAAAGACTGGTGTTTTTTGTAGGATTTTACCATGGCTTGCACCATGGTTTTCAGGACAGAGTTTTGGCATTATTGGAATGCTGACAGGGCTGCAGTATAAATAATAAATAGTAATTTGCAAGGTGAAAGTCTTTTGAGAAGAAAATTATACTAGTGACTTAAAGTTTTTCAACAATCCATTTTTGCATAATTATGTTCAGTCTGAAAGTGACTGAAAGTGACAAGGAGATGACATTGATACACTCTAATGAAGGATACTTGACTACTGAAGAACTCAGGCCACAGGAATATCTGAATATGACTTTGTGCACATAGACACTTTCTTTCCTGTAGCATAGATTAAACTTTTATATTAATATAGTTAAATTATTTAGTCTAGGTATTTGATTTCTGTTTTGCCATAGATATGTACATTCTTAAGAAAATGTAAACAAGGTCAGCCAGAGTGTAGTGGTCAACGGCTCAGAGTCCCAAGGGAAATCAGTGACAAGTGGTGTCCCTCTGGGGTCCATACTGGGACCAGCGTTATTTAGTATCTTCATTAATGACATAGATGAAGGGATTGAGTGCACCCTCAGCATGTTTGCACATGACACCAAGCTGAGTGGTGCTGTTGACACATCTGAAGGACAGGATGCCATCCAGAGGGACCTGGACAAGCTGGAGAAGAGGGCCCATGGGAATCCCATGAGGTTTAATAAGACCAAGTGCAAGGTGCTGCACCTGGGTTCCAAACCCTGGTATCAACAAAGGCTGGGGAATGAGCAGATCGAGAGCAGTCCTAGAGAGAAGGACTTGTGGGTGCTGGTGGATGAGAGGCTGGACACGAACTGGCAATGTCCACTTACGGCACAGAAAGCCAAATGTATCCTGGGCTGCACCAAAAGCAGTGTGGCCAGCAGGTCAGAGTACACTGACCTGTTGCAGCAAGTCCAGAAGACAGCCACCAAGTTGATTAGAGGGATGGAGGACCTCTCCTATGAGGAAAGGCTGAGAGAATTAGGTTTGTTCAGCCTGGAGAAGAGAAGGCTTCAGGGTGACCTAATTGCAGCCTTCCAGTACCTGAAGGGAGCCTACGAAAAAGAGAGACAGCGACTATTTACAAGCACATGTAGTGACAGCACAAGGGGAAACAGCTTCAAACTGAAAGAGAGAAAGGTTAAATTAGACAGTAAGAAAAACTTACTGTGAAGGTGGTGAGGCACTGGAACAGGTCACCCAGAGAAGTTGTGGATGCCCCATTCCTGGAAGTGTTTAATGCCAGGCTGGATGGAGCTCTGAGCAGTGGTCTAGTGGAAGGTGTTCCTGCTTAGGGCGAGGGAGTTGGAACATGATGATCTTTAAGGTCCAGTGCAGGCCATTTTATGATTCTATGATCTATGACATGAGCCTCTGTGAAAAGAGCAGCAAGCTGTTCTACAAATTAATGTTTTCACTCCTACTTGGGTGACAGTAGAGACTTTTAAAGCAAAAATATAATTCTGACAAGCTAAATGACTGTCAAGGTCTCAGACTCTCATGACATGTGAGGGGCTTTTTTCCTCTTGGAAACAGCATGTAGCAGTCTGTCTATGAAAAAAAGTGCTGGAACATGCTACCTTCAATGCTATATGGCTAATATTTTATTAGAAGTTATGCTGCAGATGAACATGGGCTATTTTTGTGTTCCTGTCTCCCTACAAAGACTTGTAGACAGCAAGATACAGTGATTTTCCATCTGTAGTAATTTAGGAAGTTATCTCACAAGGCAACCCAAAGCCATTTTAAGGTGAGCTTGTGGCACAGCTTACACAGAAGATTGTGAGATTTTTAGATCTGACTCTAACCACTCCTTCTGGAGATTATGAAATTGGGGGTTTTATAGATTCGCTGAATGATAAACATCTGACTTAACTAGTGTTTACTTTTCCTTTTTTTTTTTCTTTTTTTTTAGTTCATCCTGCATCACAGAACACTCCTGTTAAGATTACAATAGCATGGGATTCATATAAACAACATTAGAAGTCTACTGCTTACCACTCTCTTGTTACAAATAATGAAACTTGTATTTTGATAATACCATAATCACTAATGCTAACCCATTATTTTTTTTCAATTATGGAAGATATAAAACAAAGATTAGGTCATCCCTTGACAAGTAAAAAGATAAAAGAACAGAGGAAAAAATACTTTGTGAAAGAACATTTCTGTTCTGTTCCTGAAGAAAATAACAGCTCAAACACATGCTGAAAATAAATGAACTTTTTTTCCTTAAAAACTCCCACCCTGATATTTAGGTAACAAACATGTAAACAACTCTTTTCACTGAGGTTATTTTGATGGCTACAGATATTGTTTTAGCAGGTATATTTGCCCATACACATATATATTTATTTATATATTTAGCTAGTTAAATGTATTCTAGTATATTACCCTACTTAATAATTGATGTGTTGACTCCCACAAAGCCACTCTTTCACTCCTCTCCCCAACTGGACAGGGGAGAAAAAAGTATAATGAAAAGCTCATGAGCTGAGATAAAGACAGGGAGAGATCACTCCCTGAATACTGTCACGGACAAAACAGACTCAACTTGGGGACATTAATTGAATTTATTACTAACAAAATCAGAACATGATAACGAGAAGTAAAATAAAAACACCTTTCACCCACCCCTCCCTCCTTCCTGGGCTCTACCTCCTCCCTGCAGCAGCAGGGAGACAGGGAGTGGGGGTTACAGTCATTTCATCACACAATGTTCCTGCCACTCCTCAGGGAGAGGAGTCCTTCCTCTTCTCCGGCCTGGGGTCCGTTCCATGGGCGACAGTCCTCCACAAACTTCTCCAGTGTCAGTCCTTCCCATGGGCTAAAGTTCTTCATGAACTGCTCCAGAGTGAGTCCCTTTCCACGGGGTGCAGTCCTTCAGGCACAGGCTGCTCCAATGTGGGTCCCTACAGGGTCATAAGTCCTACCAGCAAACCTGCTCCAGTGTGGGCTCCTCTCTCCATAGGTCTGCAGATCCCTCCAAGATCTGCTCCAGCACATGCTTCCAATGGGGTCACAGCCTTCCTTTGGGCATCCACCTACTCTGGTGTGGATCTCCTCCCCAGGCTGCAGGTGGATCTCTGCACCCCCATGGCTCCCCATGGGCTGCAGGGGCACAGCTGCCTCACCAAGATATGCACCACAGGCTGCAGGGGAATCTCTGCTTTGGCACCTGGAGCGCCTCCTTCATCTCCTTCTTCATCAACCTTCGTGTTTGCATAGTTGTTCCTGTCACATATTCTCATTCCTCTCTTCTCTGAGCACATTTACATCTGGGCAGCAACTCTTTTTCTTTCTAAAATGTGTTATCACTGAGGTGTTACTACCATCTCTGATGGGCTTAGCCTTGGCCAGTGGCGGGCCTGTCTTGGATCCATCTGGCATTGGCTCTGTTGGACATCGGGGAAGCTTCCAGCAGCTTCTCAGAAAAGCTGCCTCTGTAGCCCCCCTGTCACTACCAAAACGTGGTCACAAAAACCCTACATAAATAAATGTGTATTTGTATGTATTTGTGTATATTTCTATGTTTTCATCCTTTGGACAAATACTTTGGAGAATGCAAGAGAAACGGCTATTTTTATATGAAAAATCCCTTCTGATAGCATTAATATCATAAAACAGAAAAACAGATCTTTTTATCAAGAGGAATACAACACATCAAACAGTATGCTGATGCCCAAGATGCATGATAATACAATTACACAATAATTATACAGTTATACAATTATCCATCTTACTAAGCTACTCTGCAGTGTGACACTAAAGTGTGTTAAACACTGTGATGAGTGCTCTAGCAGGTTAAAACCTATACTCTTCCTTCCATGTGCTCTTCAGAAAAAGACAAAACTAATAATTTTACAAACTAAGTTGAATCTTGCAAATCCTAACTCTGTAAATGAATGTGACACATAGATCTGATATGGCTGGAGTTGCAAATAAGGGTATTAAAGACCATCAAAATGACATGAAGACCAGTAAATAACTGCTCAAGCCTATGCCTGAGCAGGAGTCTTTAAATGTATGCAGATGATGCTGTTTGTGAGAACCAGAATAGAAACAATGTCACGTCAGAATAGAATCTTCGGCACAGAAGTTTCTGGTACAGGGATGCTCACAAGGGCAATAAAAGGCATCTGTGTTTTGCATGTGTGTTAAAAACTCTCTGTCGATTGCACTGTATTCTTACAGCACCACAAACTACCTGCTGCTTTCCACAGAAAAGACCTCCCTATTTGTCTAACACACAGTGGATATCAGACATTTTTTCAGTGACCACTAGACTCTTGAACTATCTTGCCAGAGAAGTTGCTACCCTATAAAAGGACCAAAAAAAAATTAGAATGAACTGTAAATGAACTATAGAAAAAAATCTCATATCTTGGAAGTTTGCAGTACTAAACTGCCTACTATTTAAGCCTCAATATTTTAAAAGCTAAAACAAAAGAATATTTGCTGACTACTAAACGTATTATAAGCTAGATGTTCTACCCGTCTTACAGACTTTGTGCCATGTATGTCTGTGTCCAAACCTGTCATATATTTTTCCCTTGAAGTTTTTTTTTAATGCATTTTCCCCCAGCCTGCTCACAGTAATCACCTTCCCAGTGGTCAAATGACATGCTTACCTGTATGTCTTATACTTAAATATGACTTATTTAAATGACACATAGGTCATTTAGCAGAGCATTACTGCAAATATAACATATAGCCACAGGGTAACATTTTTGTCTAATCATGAGAATTGGATTTCAGTCTTCATTCCATTTCATCGTGTGAATGTAAACTATACAACACACCACCACTAAATAATTAATACAAAAACCAGTCTAGGCAATATAGTGTGGTTTACTGTGCATTAAAATGCTCACTACTCAGAGTTTGGTGGGGTTTTCTATCTTTATAGCAATCAAGAGTAACCACGCACCTTTTTCTAGGTGTAAGATGAGCATGACCTTTTGCTTTGGTTAAAAAATAACTTTATTAACATGGAATTATTTTCTTTTTAAGTACCAAACCTTTTGAACAGATTTTTGGGGGTGCTACAATTTACAAGAACAACTCAAATTGTGAAACTGATTTTGTAAAAACTGGTAAGTGAAGCA
>NW_021940508.1:3540136-3716035 GCF_001715985.3 Manacus vitellinus | reverse complement strand
AAAAAAAAAAAAGAGAAACCTTAAATTTCAAAGATGGGATAACCGACTAATTTAAAAAGGGTACTGAAAAAGCATGGGTGGCAAGAAGCTAAAGAGAGATTAAAAGAAGGTGTCAGTTTTATGGCCGTCAAAACTACAATTTAAATCTTTTAGTTTTCCCTCAATGGCATAAATATCACAGTTCAAAACAAAAATGCCTTTGGAAGACATAACATGTGCATAGTGATATGCACAAAAATAACAGTGATGAATATTCTTCCTGCTGGAAAAACACAGCATTAATAATACATTATTTTTGATTTACTGTTTCAGTTCAGCAGGAGTTTTGTTCCCAGTGGCACTGTTGCCTAATGCTGCCAAGTGCTGAGCACATCCTGTCTTCTGAGAAAATAAATGATGCCACAGAATAAGGAAACACGCAAACTAAAAGCAGGACACAACAGCAGCTCCCTGAACTCCCATCCTCAGTCAATATTAGGAGGGTAGAACACAGATTTAAGAGTATAACGAAAACAAATGCTGATTGACAAATGCAAGATACTGCCCGTGATAAGGATTGGAAAGATCGGGGCTTGACATTCATAGAGTACATTTAGACTATCAGCTAATAGAATATTAAGAGGTGTAATTGTTTTAAAAAATTGAATGTCCTGAATATATATTTAAAACTCTATTTTAACAAATTGTTGCATTGTAGTTAGAAGTTCATAGATTGCTAACTTCGTAAAAAAAAAAAACAACCAAACCCAACCCAAACAACAAACCCCACTAATTTAACTTAGAAGCATTAATTCTTTAATGTTACCTATATTCTGAAAAATTGTCGATTTAAAAAGAAAGCTTTACTAGTTTTAGTCTCACTAATTTTAGTCTCACTGAGGAAACAGTGGGTACAAGAAAAAAAAACCAGAATACGAAACACACAGAACAAGTATCTTACTGCTTTGGTAAAGTTACATACACATAAAGGCTTGTAAATATTGAAAGACTGAGAAATTAATTCAGTTACGTAATTTTTGTTCCTGTTTAGTGTTGTGCATTTACCTATCCCAGCCTAACTCTGCTGCCAGTACTTTTGTCTGGAAACCCATTCAGTTTCTGGATAACGAACACATTCTATCTTCTGTTTCATCTCTCTTATTGTAATTTTTTGTTATTTGTAAAAAGGCTATTCACACATTATCACACAGAAGTGATGATTTTGTTTGGACCATATGGTTTATCTGGTGTTGGAATTTTTGTCTCATGGAGCCTGATGTTCAGAGATAGTTTAAATATTTTTAGAAGCAACCACATTGTGTATTTCTGATCCATCTTGCAAATGTATGTTGAAGATTCTCTACGTAGAATTTATAAAAATAGGAATTGTATATAATAATCTGGAATTATATGGGTGTTTTTCAAAATACCATTTTTTTTTAATTCTACAATAGGGTTTATGTGCTGCAATGTCTATCACGGATCTTAACACACATTGTTTATAAGAAAATATGTAAGTTAACCTGAGTAGCTGAGTATTAAAACATCTACACAGGTAAAAGGTCTCGATGTATGTGCCCAGTGCATCATTATGTCTATGAAAGCGTATTCACGTTAATTTTTTGGTTGGTTGCAGCAAAAATTCCAAATTCAACTATAGCATCTAACAGTTTGATGAATTTTTGCTTGGGCTTTCTGACATTCGTTGTACTTCCTGGAAATGCAAGATCTTAGGTTGGCTGAAGTTTAGCTTCACATGCAGAAGTAGTTTTAACTTTAAAAAAGGAGTGTACTTTGTTCTGCTTATAATTGTGCTTAAGAATTTATATAGTTTGAATGAGAAATATATGAATTCATAGAGAGATTTTTTATATATATTAATCGTTAGATTGTATGTTTCAGAAAAAAATGAATCACAGTGTTGAAGAAACTATGAAAAAAAACAGTGTGGTGAACCTTGATAAACTTTTAGATGACTTCTCAGAGATAGAAAAGGTAAGTGAAGAAGGTAAAAAATGTTGAAACTGCTATCTATAATTATTTTGTGACATTTTTGAGAGCTTTTCAAGTGAAAATTTCTTTTAAGTGGTATCAGCTTATTGTTATGCCTTATAACACCAATTATATCTTGGCATCATAGAAGTGAATTCTGTAAAGCCACTTTGAGAGGAAAACAGTTCATAACTAATTATGTAAGTCAGCATTCTTAGTTCTGCAGGTAAACTTGCAATAGCACAGGCTCTCAAGTCTAGCATTGTTCTTCTCTATAAAGGAATTTCCTGAATTGTGAGAAATAATACAGGTCTGTGACTGCAGTGTTGTGAAATTGCTAATTTAATTTAAACCTCAAGATTTAAAACTTAAAACATATTAATATAATGTTAGTATTTTTCCAATTTGCTAGAAAATATCAGAAATTAACGAAGCAAATAACCTACTGATTCATCAGCTGGAAAAATGTAACAGGTTGCTAACATTAAGCCAATCAAAGGAGGAATCGGTAAAAGAAGGTAAGTTATTTTTTTATTAAGGTATGATTTTTGCATATATTCAGGAAGTTCTGTGAGATATTTCCACTGTTTTCAGTCATATAAAATAAAAAATAAAATAACAAGGATCTAAGATACTGTATGAAAAGCAGCAATAACTAATCCTAGGTCATGTAATTAAATCCCTCTCATAGTAACAGTTTGCATTAATATTATAAGAATTCAAACTGTTCAATGAAAAGTAATAAAATGGTATTTACCATTTACAGGTGGAAATTATAAATCTATAAGTGTAATTAAAATGTTGCCAAATAAAGGAAGAACTAAAGAGAAAACTATAAAATTAAGATTTTTGGTTTTACTCTAGAACTGTATGTTTTCAGATGAGTATTTGAAATAAGAGATAATATCTAGTACTTAGCATAGATTTGTGGTTGTTTATTTTTTTGTAGCTGGTAGAGTTGCTGAAAGGTGCACCTTTTTGTAGGACTTTCATCTCTGGGACGTCAACTTGCTAAAACTTAGGAAACAGGATAGGAATAAACTTAGTTTCATGCCAGAATGAGACTGCCAGTTGGTTTCACTTAAATCTTCACTGGGACTTTGATAATTTAGCATAATCAGAAATTGAGTATTGAAATTGAGAAATTAAGCTATTGAGGAAGAGAGTGAAGTTTGCTAATCATGATAATCTACTCAGATATACCAAAAAACTCATGATACGGGATGACAGGTGATACAAAGGGGAGGTGAAAACCAGTAGCAGTTCGTATGGGAGGCATTTTATATAAATAGTGGTTGGACATAGGTGGCAGCTTCTCAGAAAAGAGATCTTGATGTTCTCTGAACAGTTCTCTTAAAATATCAGTGCTAAAAGAAGCAAACATCGTGATAACCATGATTATGGAAGAAAAAGAGAAACAAGCATCATGCCCCTGTAAGGTCTGTGATTTTCATGTAGCTTTCTGGTACACACATATGAAAACAAACATACCAGAACAAGAAGAGGTAACAGAGAAGGTGGTAAGGTTTTCTGTTGTGAGGGAGGAGGACTCAGGGAATCAGGAACCAATCATGTAACAAGGACTATGGATGTAGGCTCTTAACCAACCATCCACTGTACCCATGCAGGGCTGGCCCAGCAAGGACTGCCATGGTCAGACAAAAGTGCACATTACCAAACAAGTATGTAGTGATGGGAGTGACTCAGGAGGCCGAGTCAGAATGGAGCTCACAAATGGTAACAAAGGCCAGATATGGCCTAGGGATCACCACCAGGTCTCCAGTGATGAGGCAGGTCTGATATCAAGCCAGAAAGTCACTCCCTAGATCATGACCCGAGTCTAGCATGTGGCTGCAACACAGCTGCACCATAGGCCCAGGGCAAAAGCCTCAGCTTAAAAGCAGCTCCCAAGGGAAGGAGGGGCAGCCATTTCTGGATCAACTTCCAGCAAGGTCACCAGCTATACTCTTTCTGAGACGGCCTTGTGCGCAGCCAAGAACCTGGAAGGTTCGTTCACAATTTTGGAACATCTGAAGGAAGACTTAAGTTGACTGGAAACTTCTTAGCCTGAAGAGAAAGAATAGAGCTGATAGGACTCATAGCTGCAACACTGTGAATGGCACAGAGAAAGTGACTACAGGATGAATATTCATTGTCCAATGTAATAAGAAAACTAGATGGAAATAAAACTTGATTGATTTAAAGCCTACAACAGGAGGAACTTCTCCATACATTACAAAATGAAGTTAAATCAATTCCACAAAAACCTGTGGATAACGGAATTATAGAATAGTCCAATAAGATTAGAAAAAAAACATGGAAAAAAACTTAAAAAAATTTGACAAACATGAAGACAGTATCTCTCACTGAGGTCTCCCTTACTTCTGTGTTTTGGAAGTTGAGAGGATGTATCAAGTGTTTATCCAGCTTTTTTTTCTCTTTCCTGAAGTATTTTGTACTGGGTATTGTGAAGTGGAATAGTGAACTGGATGAACTTTGGTTTGAGTCAGAGACACTTGTTTCTTTATTAAGCAGAAAAGACAGTGCAGGACAGTCACTCAGAAACAGAACAAGAGGCTTCATTATTGATGAAACCAGAGAAGAGTGAGTTTATATAAAATAGATTGTAAAAGGGGAAAGGAAAAGGTGGCCAAAAAGAAGAAATTATTCTTTCTGTAAAACCTATGGAATAAAAAGTAGCAGAGAAAGTGAAAGAGACAACTTAGGAAATCAGAGCATCTGGGTTGACTGCAACAAGGAAGTAGAATGTACTGAAAACAGATAAAAGTCAGAAGAGAGATTTGAGCTTTGTAAACAGCAGTGCCTCACTTTGATGAGACAAGAGAGAAATTATTTTATGAGATAGTTATGCTGATACAACTGAAGAGAACAGCCTGTGGAGCTTCTTTTGAAACACACCATGGAAAAAAAATTGTGAGTGGCAGAAGTCCAAGTAAAAATAGCAGAGCAATCAGCCTGAAATATGAACCAGTTTTAGCAGCAGGGATAGTCAGGAAAAAACGAATTTCAATAATACTGTAGTCATGGAAGTTATATGGATATAGACAGGAGGCAGAATTTTGGAAGACAAGGATTCTGATCAGTGAGTAAGAGCCATTGCAAAGATATTAGTAGCAGTATCAAAAAAAAAAAAAGGTGAGAAGTACAACCTTGGAACAATGTGGGATATCCAGCAGGTGATTCTGAAAGTTCCTTGATGGTAAGGAAGTAAAATACTGTAAAGATATCAAAGGGGTAGAATGTATTTAGCAATTAAAACAGTTATCATGATTGTTCTATTAGGTTAAGCTCAGAGAGGTTGTGGAGTCTCTCTCAGTGGAGATATTCAGGAATTGTCCAGACACAATCCTGTGCCATGTGCTCTGAGATGACCTTGCTTGAGCATAGAGGTTGGACCAGATGACTCACTGTGGTCCTTTTCAACCTGACACATTCTGTGATTCTGTGCTTTGCGCCTTTATTAAATTCACCTGCCATGTTGACCCTTCAAAAGGGGTGATGGCATATGTTGTATTCAGAATCAGAGTACTAGAAGTTTCACATCTCAAGCTAAATTGTTCATAAAAAACTTTTGGAAGGTCAAAACACTGTGGGTTAAAAAAAAAAACCCTCTTTAATATTGATGAGGTTATAGAGGGATCCTGTGCAGAACTAGAGAAGATGCAAGAGACCAAATACAGCATTGATACTTTCATTCTTGCTCTGGCAACAGTTATCCTAATAGACTGTAGTTGTGAGAATGGCGTTTATACAGTGACATTGCCAGTTGTGGCTTGGAAAAAAGACTTCTCCTAGCCTTATGTCCCAAACTGTTTTCCAGAACCAACTCAGCCAGTTCCTGAAAGTTTCTTTTAAAGAGTTGGCCCAAAGGCAACAGAAATTGCTTACAGCAGAGGAGCAGAAAGAAAGAGTGCCGTGGAAGGAAAGACTGTGGTTCCACCTATCCTGAAGGGTCTGTGGCTACTAGTGGTAGTGGGGTGGAGGAGGTGGAATTTTATCCCGGCTTGAAGAACTCTGTTAGTATGTGAAACAGAAAAATAGTAGCATTTCATATCCCAAGAAATCTCCAACGAGTGAGAATCTGAGAACTCCTTGATATCCTTGAGTGCAAAAAGTCACTCTGTAGAACCGTTTAAGGTAAAAGAAGACTGGGAATTCTGAAGGAAAAGCAAAGGAAAAAAGAAAACTTCTGAAACTCTAGAGAGAAGGCAGTGAAACACTTATACCCAAGATAAAGTGGGGAAAGATAAGCAGCTTGGCAAGTACACGTTCTGAAAAGTCATAAATTAACTTTATTTTCCCTTCATATGTTCTTTGCTGCACCAAGTTGAGATTCAGAATGGCAGTTTTTGTTCTATGTAAATCATTGCAGATCCACTTAAGGCAGATGCAAGTCTGGCATCCTTGTTCTCTGCTCCTAAACCTTCTCTATGGTGACTAAATTGACTCTTGTGGTACTACAGTTCTGAACTATGTTCTGCTGTAATTTTTTAAAAGGAAGCAATCACATTAGTATCTATGAAACACCTAAGGTGGCTCTATTTAGCATCTTCAGAGTTGCCTATTTGTTTACTTAGTGTTTCTAAGGTGTTAAAGAAAAAAGTGGTTGATATAACTGCCCTGTAAAAAAATCAGTTAGAAGTGCAGATGGATGAAACTGCAATAAAGTAGTCATTAAGCAGGGAAAATGAGCATTAGGCTGTGTGATCTTTCTGCATGTAGGGAATAGTCCTTACAGGGAAGAAACTACACAGAATCCATAACAGATATGCCAGAGATCACAAAGCTGCAATCACTTAGCAAAATTTTGCTTTTTCTCTATAATGTAGACAAGCAAAACTTGTGGGTTCCCAGTAATTTCTTCCAGTCACAACTGTAATTACTTATGGGGTCTGCCAAGATATGTCCTTTAAAGATAAGAAAGATATTTTTGTGAGCAGATATTCTTGGGACTGAACAGAAGAGTGGCTTGCACTCAGTTTTTATTCTTTTGAAGACTAGATATTGCTCTAGTGTCTTTCCATTTTTGCATGAATTACAAGCATTTGAATTTGTTTCCATATATTTTCAAACGGGAGGAAGTTTGTAGTAGAACTAGTTGGTACAAATGGGCATGCTAACCTAGTGCTTCCGACTTGGAACAGGATTTTTCCACAAATGGTTTTGATCCAATACACGGAGTGAGAGCTGGCGGTTTCTGTGCTGCTCGTGCTCCCTCTACTGGGTTTTTTTGGAAGCATGTAACGGGAGAAGACATCTGGCTGAAGTATTCGGCTGCATGAAAAGCAGACTTGATGGAAGAATAGGCTAGCAGTCAAAAAGATTGAGTGGAAAACTGAATCTCTCAGCTGAGATCTTAGTTCGTCTTCCTGGCTCCATTATTTGCAACGTGGTCTTTAATTATGTGATACACAGTTTTCAACGGAGCTGCAGCCTGATGAAACGTGTAACTGTTATTTATCCTACTTTTATCTGTTATGGAAGTTAAAACCCACTTACGAAATGCAGCAGCACTCTGGAAATAGAGAATTTTAAAGAGTAAACAAATTCAGTTTTAGCGTCTCCACTTTTCCCAGTTTTTGACTGTTTTGCAGCTTTACTGGTAGGTTTACAAGGAACATGTAAGGGGTAGAAGTAGTATTTAATGGAACCAAATGGTATATTACAGGAAGTACACACGGTGTTCAACTGTCTAAAATACAGCTTAGAAAATAAAATCACGAAACACAAATATGCAGGCTGATAACAGGTTGCATGTGTATAGATATAAATGCACATAACTACTTTGTATTAATTGAGATAACAGGGATATAGTAGCATATCCTGAATCACTCTAAGTTTATGTTGAGACATAAGATGAATGTTAATATACACTAAAAAGTGGGTGAGAGACTGCAATGAGTGAATATAGTTGATCTTCTTAAAAAAAAACTTGGCAAAAATGCTGTCAGGAAAGTAAGCCACAGTTTCATTAAATACACAAATTGCTGGAAGACTGATATGGAAAACTTTTATTATTGATCAGAAGACAATAAGATCCTTGTTTTCTGGCTAGAAACAAGAATTTAATAGTTTTATGAAATTGTTTGTATAGCTTCATAAAATTGATTTTAATCTATCATCAAACTAAAAACTAAAATTAAGCAGTAACTATGTAATAATAATCTGTGTTATTTCTACAGTCAGTAAGAACACTTAGAATAATGTTTAATCAAAATTATTATCAAATATTTGACAGAAGTTTATAAACAAAACGTAAACTTCCTTGTGAAGAAATTATTCAAAAAAATCTGCATTTTTTCTTTCTTTTAGAATGCACTACTCTACAGAATGTGATAAGTGGTCTAACACAAACCATTGAAAACCAGTGTAATGTCAAAGGTAAAGGCAAATATGTTCTTATATATGCTGTACTGTAATTTCAAATGAGCAGGCATTTAATGTTTTTGTTTATATTTGCTGGGTTTTCAAGACAGAGAAACTCACTGCCAGAAAAACAGAAAGTAAAAAAATATATCTCAGATCAATCTTGTGCAGTAATAAATGTCTATTGCTATTATTCTACTTAGAATCCACTTAGAAAAAAGTTCTGCTTCAGTGAGGTTATTTTAATCAATACTTGGGCTTTAAATTTATTTCAGTATAGCACAGGCAATTTTACAAGAGGTTAGAAAGTATCATTCAGCCTTTTGTCTGTAGACTATTAAAGCATTTATGAATAGTTTTTATCACTATGTTAAACCAAAGAGTATTAATCTATAGTATAATGTTCTTCAAGTTTTGCTGTTATCCATAAATACTTGAAAATTACTAATTTTTATTTAAAAATGAAATACATAAATATTTGCTATATCTTTATACTACTGCTCCTCTGTAGTTAACTTTTTAACAATTATGTGTTCAAAGCATATTAGCATAAATATTAATAAACCTCTAAAACTGGAAGTATATTGCTGCTTTTAATACTCAAACTGATATTAATTTTCTAAAAAGCATCTATTTTTCCTAAATTCTGTTTTTGAGATACTACTTTCTAATTTTTAGGGAACAAGTACTTAAAGACTTGCATCCTCCAGTTTGAAACTGTTGTAGCCATGATAAAAATCTTTTATTTTCTGAGTCAAAGAACTTTGCATTTAGATTTTCTTGAATGCATCATTTACCAGGAGGCTAAAGACATTTCCAAGTAGTAGTACCAGGCAAATATTATTATTAAACTATGATTGTTAAAAAATGTAGAATGAGAGCATATAATTCTGTAAATGATGATTATAATGCGTATAAAAAAGTTTCTTAAAGTTCACCCAAGTCAAAAAATGAAAGTAATTTCCTTATTCTGCTTTCATGCTAATGATATTGTCAAAATGTATTTTTTAGTATGTTATCTAGTTTTTTTATTTATGTAGATGAAAATGATAGACTGAAGGATACCATTCACACCTTGGAAGATAAATTAAAGGCTTCTGAAGAGGTAAGTCACAAATGTTCATTCTTTAGGTAGAGGAATAATATTTTATCTCTGTTGTAGCAGTTCATATATCTTTATATTCTTAGGTTTGCTGTTGACACCTTTATTGTTGCTCTTCTCAATGTTTATCATGTGTAAAAAGAGAAGGGTTGGTCTCATGACAGCACCCATGTGAGAAGGTGTTAAAAGAACTGAGAGATTAAAACCATATAGGTGCTGAGAACTCTGTCTCAGTCTAAGATGCATTTGGGGTTTTTAGCTCTATGTAGCTTTAAATTCAGCTTTAAATTCTAATCTGTTGTATTAAAATAATTTTTTGTGAGGAAATAAGGTTTTTATATTCAAGATACTTGGTTGTGCTGCCAGAGAATCAAGAATGGTCTGAATTTTGTCTAGTTTCTTTGGAAATAAATACTACAAAGATAATAGGTCTCTACCTCTTATCTCTGTCTCATAATAAATTCCATTTATGATCTCTCTACTTTCTATCTATGGCACTCATTTTTGCAAAGGAGGTAAAAACAGCAGGGCTAATCATAAGTTGTGTTAGTTCTCTGTGCACAAAATGCAGATCTGTTACCTGTATAGGATTAGGAATCTCACTGCTGATTTACTTTGCCTATGTTTGTACTATGAGTTAAAATTAAATATTTATACCAATATTTATACAATTTGCGTGCTCAGACTCTGAATATCAGTGCCACCAGCATCGCTACTGCTGGTATTTCTACTGCTTCCAGTATGAAGTTGTGGAATCCTTGGTATAAGCAATACTAACAAAATTCGTACTTAAAATACAACTTTTTAATGCAATCTTAGAGTCAAAGATCCACAAAAGTAAAACTGTACTGCCTGAACTAACTGCACTGTCAGATCCCGGAGTGGGGAAAGGAATATTACCTCTCCATTTACCTGTTCTCTTAAGAAGTACAATTTCTAATTTTATGTTAGCTGACAGCTGCAACACAACGAAATCTGCTACATTTTTCATCTGTGGACTTCAGCCAGACTGTGTAAGAAGTAATTTGGCATATTGAATTTACAGGATTGAGGATCAAACAAGTGCTGAATTATAGAGCATATATTACAGAGCATATAATTTTTGCCTAATTGTTGTGCTTTGCAGAATCTGCAAAGTTTTTATAAAACATTTTACATTCACAGGAATATAAAGATCAGATTGAGAAACTCATGACAGAAATTAAAAACAAAGAGGACAACCATAAATCAGAAATAACACAGTTGAATTGCGATATAAGGAAAAAATGTAAGTTCTCTGAATGCTATTGTATGGGGTAAAACCTGTATAACCTGTAGGAGCTACATTTCCTCTAAAAGTTCCACTTTTTAGTGGAAACATATGAACACTAGAAGTGGACAGTGTTTATCTGAATTTTATCTTTGCTAAAGAGTAGACAGTGACAATAAGGCAATAGTACAGCAACACAGGATGAGCAGAAATTCCCAAACAGTTAGAACAAATGCTGGGAACTTGGACCTAAAAATCTGAAGGACTGAAGTTTTGGGTAAAGTTTAGACTGGAAACTTGCTTTGAACTGTAAGCTAGACTGCTGTTAGAGTGTTCTATCTGTGTTCAGGAGAGTAGGACATTATTTTAACAAATGAATAATATTGCAATGAGAAAAAGCTTATTTCAATACTAATTTTTTCCATTAGAGGCATAACCTTGAAGAGTAGGATTTTTGGTCATCCACATAGCTGAAAACAGCTAGAAAAGTTTTTGTAAAACATGATGATTTTTTTAAAGAGACACCATCTTACTGGGATGGGACAGGGTGGTTTTCAATCAGTTTGATATGGTTTTTGCTTGAATGAAGATGTTTTCCAATGAAACGCTCACCTGATATTCAAGAAAGTTTTAATATTTAGGAAATTATGTTATTTTTCCATCAAAGAATCTTCAATAATCACAATATCTGGTGTTACTTTGTTGCTAGTTGAAGTAAAAGAAATGGAGTATAGAGAAGAGAGAGAGAAAAAAGAACTGGAAATACTAGAGCTAACGAGACAGCTGAAAATTCAAAATGAAGAGAAGCAAAATGAAATAATTAAACTGCAGATAGAGGTATGCATTACAAGGCTGATGAATGTTTTATAAAATGTTTATAAATGTTTTATAAAACTTAAAGATGAATTGGGCATTGGGTAAACTTCAAAGAGACTCTAGTGAAAAACATTAATTAGTACTTAACAACATAATATTATGGAATCTAGAAAACTTAAAAAATTATTGTCTTTACAAAGATCAGTGGCATGAGCTCCCTTCCTCAATGGAATCTGACTCACTTCTGCTCAGGAATCAAGTTCTGCCTACTGTATAGGGAGACTGAAGTTTGCTCTGTTCTTGTTTTAAATTAAACTACTTTGAAACTTTTCTAGGCTTTTGAGGCATAAAAAAAATTAAACAGCATTTTCTGCTTAACTTTCTTGTTTTTAATTTCTGAATGATGGGAATATATATTACAATTTACTTTCGTAATAAAATTCCAATAAAAAATTAGAATCCTGCAGAGATTTAAGTCAAAGTATTCAACATGTATTTAATTGCTCAGGTTTTAAACCACTCTCATTACAGAAATAATTAAGGAAATACTTCAAATCTTTCACATATCAAAAAAAGAAATAAAGTGTGGAAGTGTTCATGCTGAGTTACTCTTGGAACATGAGGGAAGGATGATGGTTTCAGAGGTCTTTAGCATCCTCTGCATCTTCCCCTCCTGTAGACATGTGGCTCAGGAGCCTTCAATTTATTTTTTTTTCAGTAATGTTTTTTACATCTACATCTTTTTGATCATATTTGTGCTACAAACCTTTTGAAATATTTTAAGGCTTTTTTAAAAAGAAACATAACTTGTAATGGCGTTCTTTCTTTTAAATAAACCTACATAGCTACATTTGCCTAGGATTAATTAGTAGATAAGCCTGTTATTACTAGTCTCAGGTAAAAAACGCAACTAAAAAAAAGTGAAAATTATATTTGAATTATTTACTATACCTTTTTTTCCTGATGGTTCTTATTGTTTTATCTTCTCCTGATTCTTTCAGTTCAATGCTAAATTAGCAAGAGCTCAGGATAAAACCACCAAGTCATTTTCAGATGCTTCTGTCTTGCCACAAAGTATCTATCGAAGGGTATGTGCTTTAATGGTCCATGGTCAGCAGGAGCTGCACTGTTACAGCCTGTTGGAAACAGGACTTCCCTGGGTTTTGTCTGTGTCTGTGTGTTCTCTCCCACATATCCCTCCCACACCTAGACAACTAAATTCATAGAATCATAGAATAATTTAACGTAGGACAGACTTTTAAGATCACCAAGTCCAACTGTCATGTCTTTTTGCATATTGATACCTTCGGGGTTCAACAACAAAAGACCACATTTGAGGTGGTTTTCTAACCACCAGAATGACTAACCTGGAAACTTAAGACAGATGACATAAGTGACACTGATATAAACTGTGTATGGGCATTATTTTTTTTGTAGGCTTGAGATTTTGGGATGTCACAAAAATAGGATTCTGAGGAAGTAATCTTGGTCATTCTGTGATACAAACTAACGAGGGAAAATATTCTAATTAGAAAATCTCTCATTTGCAATAGCAAATTGTATTGTTATATAATTCTGTGTGATGTTTAACAATGAGGCCTTTCTTGCATTTTTACAGAAGCTGCAGCATCTCCAGGAGGAGAAAAACAAGGAAATTGAATTTCTCCGAAACACCATAAGAGACTTAGAACAACGTCTTCATAAAGGCCAAGACTTGCACCTAAAACGGAAGCGATTTTGAGTAAATGACATGAAGTATTTCAGCAGAACATGCAATTCAAAATACAGATAGTGTATTTCAAACTGTGCATCTCAAAGTCAAAACAATATATGAAGATAGTATTTTTTTATTGAAAACACTCTTGTCAAATATTCCAAAGGCATGCACTCCATGTATATGCAGGGCTACACTCTTGCTAATCAGCATTCACAATAGAAAGACTCAGGCTTTGTAGGAGTAATAATTTCCCTATCAAACCATCATTAATTATGGTGTATGCTTTCATAGCAGTTTTCCTTTCATAAATATTATTTTCTTCATCCAGAAATCCTTCAAACAACTGGTTTTACTTCCATTCAGTTAACCAAACATTAGAAATGCTAAGCTACAGACAGAGAAATTATACAAGTTTCAGTGGTATGTTATCTTACTAATTGATACAGATTTATCAAATTCAGCACAGTTATAAACAAAGATAAACATTATACTAAGATTAAACTCATTTTATCCCTCCCTCTTATTGATTCTGACACTGATTCTGCATGAAGGGCTGTTAACACTGCTTCTCTCTTTAGGCATGATCTTACTGATTTAGTAGGATTATGTATTAATGGATCCTTTTATTGTATCTAAGCCACAAAAGTTAAGCATATAAATCTGTTACTTTAAAATAATTCAGTTACTGTTTGTATATTACATTTTCAACAAAGTTATTTTGTCACATTGCTTAGGAGTAAGTTTTTTGTGTGCATAGTTTGTATCCCCAGGTTAGGAAAAAAACTAACTGAACTTTTGAATAAAAAGTGATTAAACTATCTGTCTTGGTTATCTTCTGTTCTTTATTGCAAAACATCCGACAGGAGCCCCTAGGTCATAGTTTATGCTCCTGTCCTCAAAAATGCAAGCAGAATGTTAGAAGAAAAGCAAGAAAGACAAATTAATCAAGAATGCAGACACCTTCCCAGTGCACCTGAAAAACAAACTAGGGGTCAATTAAATTCCATTAAATTATGATGCTTCTCAGTGATGGAATTTGACAGGTATTCTGTAATTCTAAGAGGACTTCTCTAAAAGTCTACTTCTTTGCAATATTTTAACTCCACACACCTGTCAGTGTAATTTTTAATCTGAGGCAATAAAAACACCTAATCTGTTCATTTTTCCGCTCTTGCAACCATATGAATTTAGTTAGCAGGATTCCCTTGCATTTTGAAGGTGCTTAGTTTGTTTTTCAGGCTCAGTTTCTCGCGTTTTCCTGTCACTGTCAGGTGTCACTGGTTTCACTTTCTCCTGCTGCTGGTGACTGTCAGGCAGCAGAGAGCAGACGTCACTGTCAGGACTCAGTGATGTCCTCTGCTGCCAGCTCGCTATGTCACCTGCAAGAATTTGGAAGTGCTCCGTGACACTGTCAAGTGACAGAATTTCCTAACTCTTCAAACAGAAGGTGTCGACAATGACAGCATCAGCTACTAGAAGTCGAGTCTAATGCTGTCTGCCAATTTCAAGTCAACTGGTTCTTACACCTGTTTTTCCCTTTTTTTCATAGCTTTTTCTCTTGCGTAATTTTCACGCTTTCTCCTGGAGGAGCAGTGTCTACCTGTTCCTGACTACCTAAGTGATCATGTCTGTGATGGCCAAACACTCTGTGATGCCAGCCGCTGTGAGGATGATGCCTCTCAGTTTCAGAGGAAGTCTGGCCATTCTCATTTTTGGGATGATGACTGCCGTGGCGGTGGTGGTGGCGGTGGTGGTGCCCATGTCTGTGCAGGTTGTGGTGATGTGGGTGTTGACCAGTTGGTTTGGGTTCTCTCTCTTCTAGCTTATCTGCTTTTCTGGTGATGTTTTCACATACATCATCAATATCAGGTTCCTGAAAAACAGAGGCTTACATTAAATACAAGGCAGAGTATTTAACTAGTTGTAAAATATTAATTATCTTAACATTTTTGCAGAACCTGAAATCCAGTTTTAAATTATTTGTGCCACCTTGTTGAAGAATATATGGATGTATAAAAAATAACCTTTCATTGAAACACCACTGATAAAAGGGCTTTTAATACAAGCTTTTAGCAATTATAGTTCCAGTAATCGCTAACAAGAAGTATTTTTTTTCTAGATCCCACATCTGACCTGCCTGTGGCCTATATTTAGATGGAAAACTGCATTATGGGATCAAAAAATATTATTCCTAGTGAACTTTCATGACTATGTATGTACATTTCTTGATAATCCTTAGAGTAGTTCTGATCTTTAATTATACATAAAACAAAGCTACCCTTCTTTTATAGCAGTAACAATAATTTGTCATCTTGTATTATCACTTTTTAAAATTACTATGTTTAAATGCAAACTAAAATGAATATTACCTCAAACCAGCTTGGATTTGATTCCCAGGTTTAAAAAAAATACCATCTGTTTATGTCCTTACCCATCCCCCAAAACCAGAGTAGCTAATTGCTCACTAGCTGTATATAAATCCACAAACAGAATTAGCCTCCAAGATTACATTTAGGTTTCCAACAATTATTTCTATCACAGGCAAGTATTCTGATAATCAGTCTATTATAATTAGATCTAATTAATTTGGAAAAATATTTAAAACCTCTCTGTCAAGACACATGAAATGTGTAAATTCTAAATCATGTTTTTGTGGATTAATCACACTGAAATAATTTTTTTTAAGTACTAGTTAAATCCAGTTTCCTGTCCTAGTATACACAGATGAGACAAGAAAATACCGTGTAAGAGCAGTTTCCACACTTGTTTCCACAGTATGCAATCTTAATAGCTTCTTCTACATATTGGAAATGCAGGAAGGAATAGGGCAGTCCCAGATGATACACCAGACGGCCACATCTAAGGAGAGAAAGAACTTTGTGGTTACATGTACCTGAAGTTAAATCTCTCTTCTCATCACATCTCACTTTATTCGCACCAATCCACCCAAACTGTATAGTCCCATGGAGAGTGTTCCTGTTCAAGGAGTTTACAATGGTTGCCTGCTCAACTGCATCAGCCAGCAGCGTGAAGAGAGATTTCTAGCTGTACTGGCAGAAGCTTCTGTGTTCGGAGTCCTTAGACTAGCAAAGGTACACTCATTACAGGTTATCTGGCTAATGAATAGGGCTGCTTGCACAGCAGTTGTTGCATCCTTACAACGTGTTTTTATGCAACCTCACATATTTTGATTGGAAAGTGTATTGTGGTGCATCTCCATTACACATTTAGTGTACATAAGGGGATTTTTATGCTGCCTATTTGCTCCAAGTCTCTACTTGAGTGTTCTGATATGCACTTGACTACGCTACTGGTCAGTTTGAAGGAGTTGAGTAAATCCAGAACCTGTACACAAGGGCCTCTTATTTAATACCCATCTATGTGTGGGCCTCTAGCCTTAGCTCCTTACATGTCTGCAGTGCATGTCCATCAACAGGTAAACCCATTGGGAATGCTCATTACAGTAGCATAACTTGGATAGATTTCAGTTGCAGTCACTACTGGCTCTGCCAAAATATACAAGTGCCAGAATCCTGTATCAAAAAGTTATTTTCTGCTGAAGTTTTAAGTTTCAACTGAAGACTAATTTTTCCATATGTCTACATTTTCAACAACTCTGGTCAAAATGTTTCCACTAGAACTTGGATAGCTTTCCTCTTTGATTCTACTTTGACATGCATGGGTGTAATGAAGTTGTCTGAAAATAAAAATAGTGTAAAACAAGAAAAAAGTTATCAAATTCTACACTCAGTTACATTAATCTAAATATACAGTAATTATAAAGAAAAAATTATTTATTCCAAAATTACTTATGCAAGAGCAGACTTCTTTTTTTCCAGTAAACTTCAGCTAAGAAGTTAATAACGATGTCTTTGTTATTTGCACATAAATGAAATGATATAGATTTACAAAGCATTACTCTAAATATACACAAATATTTTTCCGTGTTTCTCTGTAAACACACACCTGTCATAGATGAGAAAGTCATCCTTGTTTCCATTTAAGGTAGTCCAGACATCATCCTGTTGTTCTTCTTGCTGGTAGACAGCAATATAGTCTGAAACACTTCCGTTCAGTAGGTGAAATTTCCTCCGGGACTGAGCTCCCTGATGGTTGACAACCACATACGAGATGTTGACCAGTCCTTCATTCTCTAACTTTACTCGCAGGTCCTCCAATCTAGTGGGAATGTAGAGAAGCAAGACCATAAATCATTAGAGAATCATAAGATTTGCCACAAAAGTGAATATGCTCCATCTTGCTTTTATTACAGTGAAGTTATTTTATCCCAGTTTTAATGGCAACAGTCTAATAGTATTAAAACATTCTTGCCATTTTCCATGACTATCAACTATACTGTCACTAAACCAGACTTTGCAACAGCTCATATGCCATGAGTCCTGTCCTTGTAAGTAGAATGCAGTAAACCAGACATCTGTTTTCAGACTGAATTCAGTGTTACTTTTATGTCAGCTCTTTCATAGTCTCCGTGGTCCAACACAGTTTATTTGATGCCTTTATTTGAATGCTGAGGTTTTGGTCATACAGTTGGTTAAAGAACGCACACCATAAATACAGCAGAGAAATGAAATATCAAGAAAGCAAACCTGCAGCAAAAGGTCGACAGCTCTCCCACTCATCTTGACATGGCTATTTTCTATAACGGCCAGAAAAGGGCTATTACAGCAGCGGGGGCAAAATGAGTGCTATAGAAATGCTGCACAACCTGTCTGGCAGCTGTTAGTCTTTCCTCTGGCTTTTCCTCACAAAAGTCTATCTCTGATAATAGTTCAGAAAGCTGATTTCTTGCTTGATGTGGGGTTTCTTCCTTTTGGTTTGTAGCCTTCCTGTTGAGCTGCTCTAGAAAACTTTTATTTTTCAGTTGCAGGAAATAATCTAGAATGTGGAAAATTCTTTTAAATTTTTCTGACCTGTGAGAATCAAACCTAAATACCTTGAAAGCCAACTGCAAAGCCCACTTTTGACTTTGATGGAGCTAGAGATTTACCAGTACTTTTTCAAATCCAATTCTTAGTAAACTTGCAAAGCCTATTGTACTATGAAGTTATGCAGCCAAGAGGGGCAAACTAAGATGTCCTTACTGTGACTAAAATCCAAGTCTGAAACCAGTATTACTAATTTTTACACCAAACTGATTTCATGATCACTGAATGAATCCAAGATAAAGGCTTTATACAATTCCTGTTTGGGTCACCTCATAATTATTTTCTCGCTACTGTTACTGTCATGATAGCTAATTATTTGCAAAGAGTGGGTTCTAGAAATCACAGCCCCAATGTCCCAGTCCTGTATGAAAACACAGCACAGTTGACTTCTTTGAATGTTTCATCTCATTTTTGAAAGGCCAGTCTTTACCTTATCCTATGGATTTTTATATATCATAGAATAATAGAATCAGCTGGGTTGGAAAGGACCTCCAAGATCATCAAGTCCAACACTTGATACAACACCACTGTTGTTACTAGACCATGGCACTAAGTGCATCTTAAAAACCTCCAGGGATGGAGAATCCACCACTTCCCTGGGCAGCCCACTCCAATGCCTGATTACCCTCTCTGTAAAATATATCTTCCTAATATCCAACCTAAACTTCCCCTGGCAGAGCTTGTCCTACTGCTGGTTGCCAGGGAGAAGAGACCAACCCCCACCTGGCAACAACCTCCTTTCAGGGAGTTGTAGAGAGGGATGAGGTCTCCCCTGAGCCTCCTCTTCTCCAGACTGAACAACCCCAG
This sequence comes from Manacus vitellinus, assembly GCF_001715985.3. NCBI lineage: Eukaryota > Metazoa > Chordata > Aves > Passeriformes > Pipridae > Manacus > Manacus vitellinus. The sequence continues at coordinate 3,697,040 of NW_021940508.1, read as the reverse complement.
CTCCTTCAGCCTCTCCTCACAGAACTTGTGCTTGAGTCCCTTCACCAGCCTTATTGCTCTGCTCTGGACCTGCTCAAGCACCTCAATATCCTTCCTGAACTGAGGGGCCCAGAACTGGACACAGCACTCCAGGTGTGGCCTCACCAGTGCTGAGTATAGGACAAGAATCACTTCCCTGCTCGCTGCTGGCCACACTGTTCCTGATCCAGGCCAGGATGCCATTGGCCTTCTTGGCCACCTGGGCACACTGCTGGCTCATGTTCAGCTTCCTGTCAATCCAAACTCCCAGGTCCTTTCTGCCTGGCTGCTCTCCAGCCACTCTGTGCCCAGCCTGTAGCGCTGCATGGGGTTGTTGTGGCCAAAGGGCAGGACCCGGCACTTCACCTTCTTGAACCTCATCCTGTTGGAATCAGCCCAACTCTCCAGCTTGTCCAGGTCCCTCTGCAGAGCCCTCCTGCCTTCCAGCAGATCAACACTCCCCCCGCAGCTTGGTGTCATTTGCAAATGATATATAGAGAGAGAGGACTTCTGAACACAGGCTGGAAAAGCACATTAAAATCATGTTTTGATTTGTCTTTTCCCCTACAGATCTTGTGTAAGAAATGAGTGGTCACAGATCTCTGTTTCATGTGATCTAGCCATGTTAGAGAATTGTGATGTTTCTTGGCTTCAGTGTCTTTGCTGTCTTAATCATCTGTTCCTAACTGAAGCATAATCTTGAGGAACCTGTTTCTCTTGGGTTTTTGTGTGGTTTGGGTTTCATTAATGTCAAGTGGATCACACTAATAGGTTGTAAATATAATTTGGAGAAGATTTGAAGTCAGAACCCTCCTGCTGAGAGTGAAACTGGTTACTAGGTCACATATTCCAGCTGTAGTGGTGGCATTTGAGGCAGCCAGAGTTCATTGAGTGCACTGTAGTAGGGCACACATAGTATCCTCAGCTGGGTAACAAAAACTCGGAAGACACTTATGCTTACCTGGAAGCCTGCAGCAGGCACAAGAATCAACTAGCCTGGAGGAGAGCCACCACCGTCACTGTGCCTCTGGAGTTCAGCATTGGGTTCTCCTCCCCAATACGCCATTCTGGGGGCTCCTGGCAGTTCTGGACTTCAGTGCCTCCTCCTGGGAGGAGGCAGAGAGCCAGAACTAGCCCCAGCCCTGCCCACATGGCTGGGCTTTTCCTGAGAAGAGAGAAAATAAAAGTGAGATCAATACCTAAAGTTCCCATAAAAAAACACAGCAGCATTTTGGCTCCATTCAGTCCAGAAAAGAAAAAGTCAAACCTTCAAGAATAAAGTTGAGCTACTTTGTTTACTGCTCAATGTCTTTGATTTTGCAGTGGAGTTCCCCTATAGCAGATATGCAGGTGTTTTTGCTTGTTTGGTTTTTTTTGTTGTTTTTTCTCGCTGCTGATCGTTATTGCATCTTAACAGCTGAAAATAACCTTTCAGAATAACTGGATTTTCTCTTAATACTACTAATCACACTAAGTTATTTCTTCCTCTTTGTAAATTCTCCTTAATTGTTTTTACCACTTCAGTGATTTTAAAGTGGCCTGTTTCTTGTTTTTTGAAATCAACTGTGCTCAGCCAGTTTACAGTAGTAAGAATCTAGACCAGTTCACTTCAGATTCCAGGGTAATTCCACTGACTTAAAAGTACATGCACCAACACTGTATATCAGTACCCAGTGAGTACTACAGAACCTGGCAGAAAAGAATAAAAAAAGATTTCAAGATTTTTTCAAGTCTTTCTGAAGAATTTGGATCCCATTGTGAAAATCTCTTAAAAAGACAGGCACTAGAAACAATTTTGCATAAACAGGAAATGAAGACTGAGTTTCAGGATTCCTCAGATCTTACAAAATCTCCTATCCACACTTAGTCCTTTTAATGTTTATGAAAACCAAAACACATGAGAAATTCTGTAATTACCTTTTCCTTTTACTCCATGAACATCACAATTTCGGCTTAAAATGTTCAGAAAATACTCATTATCGAGAAACACATAAAATTATAAAGTTGCCCTCCAACATGTCCCAGGTTGTGGAATTGTATAACTTCACCACTTACATCAAAGTCTCATAGCGAACACAGAACAGTTTGGAAACAACAAGGTCTGATAAATAACGTGTGTTTCATCAATCTTGTCATATTCTAAGAAAATTAAAATATTTTAATAATTGATCTTTTAAAACAAGAGCCGGCTGCTGCATTTGTAAAATCCAGCTGTTCCTAATGTTTCTTTTCTGCAGTTCTACCAAAAGCATTTCAGGTACAGTACTTTAAAGAGTAATCTGTGGTCCAATAGATACCAATAGAGCCCTTTTTTTCACTCTTTCCACATATGAGGAAAACCTCTTGCCTTTACATACATTCTACACACACAGAACTCTTAGGACATTTTGAGATCCTTCTATGCCTTTATAGTAGCCTCCTGCAGCAGTGGCATAGAGTGCCCAGCAACAGCTGTCTCACCCTGTGAACCACAGGAGAGCTATGTTCTGTGTTATACTCCTCTTCACATTTCAACTCTATAGTTTGTTTCCAATGGAAATTTCCACAGTCAGCCTTTTCAGCCAAAGAAACAAGCAGACACACTGCCAAATCTTAAGTCATGAAGGTCTTTCACAGCAAACCCAGCACACTTACCCTTTCCCTCCTCCCCCTTCTTGGCAGCTCCAGCTGGCTCTGCTGCAGAAGAAAACAGTGTGGGGAAAAGGGCTGTGGTATTTATATGGCTCTTGTTTATCTCACTTTGCAGATACGGTTCAAAGTTCAGGGAGCTTTTTCTGAACAACCTTGCAAGCAAAGAAAATGCCTTTAGCAAAAAGAGCCAAAATATTTCTCCATTAACTAGTTCCAAGTGGAAAGCATTTACGGTGCATAATGACAAAGTATTTTTAATGTAATGACTTCAAATATCATGTTATGCGGTTTTTCGGTCACCCCAGTCAGCTAGAGGTAGTGGTACAGTCAGGGGAGGGGGATGGGCCAAAGAGTCATTATTTTCTGAACACAGTGGTAACCACAGCGAGGGGGGAAGGTACTTCTCTATTATAAAAACGCTGAGCTAGCAGGTTTTTTCCCATGTGCTTTATCTGCTGTTTGCCTTAGAGAATGGTGTGCTCTGTCTAAAGGCATGTGTGTACGGAGCTCCTTTTGCCCAGCTGCTCTTGATTACATCACTCTGCTTTCAAACTTACTTCTGTAGAACTTGCCAGTTTATCAGCTTTTGCTGAAAGTTAGAGCCCAGAACTTTAGCCATTTAAATCAATGTAGCTGCAGGAAAGCCATGAAGTTTTGGCAATAGCTATATAACTGGCAATAGCTACACCCTCATCACTGAGGTATCTGCGGGCATTCAGGTTAAACTGTTTCCTTACCCCCTTGCCTTGGTGAGAGAATAGCTTATGCACGGGGTGGTTTACTTCGATAGCAGTTTGCTTGGGTTTGATTTCCTTCAATGTAAACGTTACGTGTGTTTATGGGGAAATAAATGTTTAAAAACTGGTTGTGCCCTCAAGAGTTCACAGTGGTGAGATTGATATTGCTTAGTTCTATGGCCTGACACTGTCTTCTGCACAGATAAGCTTTGTGCGTCTGGCTGGGTGTGAGAAAAAGAACTGCTGACCTTGGGGTTTTATGCTGTAGAAGTCAGTGGAAAGAATGAGGAAAATCTGAACTTTCATTCAATAGTCTTGGAAGATACAATGCAGAAAACAAACAGACATCATACTGGGCCTGAAGTTTTTTTATAAGGTAGAATGTGTTTATCTTCCTTATATTGTTAGGGAAACAAATCTTGTATTCTTTGCTGGTTGGGACCAAGCCCTCATATCTGTGATGTCCTTTACTATTCCAAATGATAGACAATTTGCTGACCTCCTGCTTCAGGATTGGGTGTTGAATTCTCAGGTCTAATAAAGTCCTGTAAGGTTGTTTGGAAGTAAGTATGTGGTATGCACCATGTCCATCAATTCCTCCATGAGCATGGAAGCAGCCAAATAGAAATTAAGCAGGGCTCACTAATAGGAATAATAAAATTTATTCTATTAATAGGGCTAATAAATCTTTTATTAGGGCTAATAATAATAGCTCAGTAGTGAGCTCAATAGTGACTGACAGTTGGTTTCTTGCCAATTATTGCAACACAGGTGGAGATACTCTCAAATGAAGAGCAATATTCCATCCCCATTTCTTTTCTGCTTTGTAGAGAGGATGGGGGCAAGGTTTGATTAGCAAGTGCTGAACCCATAAACTACGTTATACCACTGAGTGCTGCTGAGACATAAAGCCCACAAGTACTGAAGAACAAACAGGCCAGATGGAGTGAACTGAGCAGAAGAAGCTAATGTATAAAACAGCTACATTGTTGTGGAAAGCACACTAAGGATGGAAATGTACAGTGGTCACTACTGAAAAATTATTATTTCCTTCCTTAGACTATGCAGAGGCCCCTGCAGACCCTGCCTTACCAATGATGAGAAGCAACTGTTGTTAGCAATTAACACTGTGACAATAAATACTATAGGTAGTATCATTTAGTGTTATATTACATTATATTTATTATAACCTTCATAATTTTAAGGTGACTTCAACTAAATTCCTAGCGATAAGCTATAAGCATGTTGCTTTATAACACTCACCTTACCTTAGATGGTTGTACTGCCTCAATAATCTGACTTGAAGCAAGGGGCAGGGAATGTTATAATCATGGGTGTGGATTAAGATAGATCTAGATAATTTGGTTTAGAAATGTATAAACATTAAATATGTTTAAAGTTCAGTTTGAAGCATTACTGTTTCTCAGAAGAAAAAAAAATCCACTTCCACATTTTTTTTAGGAATGGAAGATAAAGCTATTAATAGTCTAAGAATCTGACCATATAATTTCTTATATTAATCCCCCTTCTGTTGATAGGCTTCTGTAGCCCTTTGTCCATAGCTTCTAAAGAAACAATTGTCTTTGATCCTTATTTTGCTTTCCACTGCAAGTATTTTCTTAGTTGTTGAGTTTGTTCCAATGTCACAGCAGGAGGGAGTTATGAACTCTAATTTGGACAAGCCCTCAGTTTTAAGCAATAATTTTTATAATTATCATCCTGTTCCTACTCACTTTCTTTTGGGGAGGAGAATAATAGTCCTGGTAGAAATAAAAGCCCCTTTCCCTTCTTACTGAACATCAGTTCTCCCTTTTTTGATATGTTTCAAACTTTTTGAAGTATCAGAGCACAGAAATATAATTTGCTAATTCTGTTATCTTGTTTAGTAATGTACACATTTCTTAAAAAAAAAAACAGAAACCCCAAAAAACTCAACACGATACCACAACTCAAATGGATAAGGAATTGTGGCTGTCAGAAATTACATTCTGTTAAAATCTGCTGTAGTGATTTGTAACGTGTGCAAATGATGAGAGGACGGGGGAAGAACATAGATCCAGCATGAATTTTGTCCTGAGGCCTTAGGACTTCAGAGTCTGTTTTTCTCTTGTGACTGAAAGGTGTCACCAACAGGGAATTCAAAGTCCACTTGCAGATCGTAAGTCCCTGCTAGTTCTTCTCATGTCCTCTCAGACAACTGTGTCAACTCAGTGCAGTTACTCATACTTTAGAGTGGAAAATATCGCAACAACAGCAGGCTGTTAGAGTTACTTAATGCTCATGTAAAGAAATTTCCATTTGTTTATGAGGCCTTAAACTCTTGCATAAATGCTGTAAAGAAAAGGGTCACTTAAGTGAAGGGTGAGAAGATATATTAAAGTAAAGTAAATCTGTGCTCCTCGCATCTGAGATCCAGAGCAGCATAAGATAACTAAATGCACACTTCTCAGAATTCAAAGGAAGAAGCAAAAGCTGACATCCTCTGATATAGTCTTAAAGACTGTTTCAGTGAACAAAGGAATAGATGTTACATGCAATTGTCTACTTATAAACAAAATAAGACTTAAAGGAGCCCTGATCTAGTAGAAAAATATTTGGGTTTTCTGCTTGGAAATTCCATTATATTAAGTAAATATCTTTCTCTACTTGAACTTATCTGTAGCACACTGTAATTAGGAAGGGAAATATTTTTTTATGTGTCTTTAGTCATAATCATTACAAATGCAAACGGACCCTGGTTGCTGAATACCTACATGTATTCTGAGTTCCCTACTGGCTGTGTTTACTTTCTGCATTTATCCCGCAATAATTCTGTCAAGCCACAAATTCTCCATGTCACCTCAGTGGGCCTAAAACCAGTGGTCCTCTTATCATCTGAAGGAAGCACAAATTTCTTAATGGTGCCCAAGAGGTGGTTAAGAAGATCACAGCTGTACAACACCTGTATTTTTGTATCTCCATCGGTGCCTTGGCAGTCCTGTGAACTATAGAAGAAAACTGAAAATTCCTTTTGTTTGGTATGAATCTGCTGAGGCTCTTGGTGTTTGGGATAGCAAACCAAAAAGAAGCTAAGTACTCATGCAGTGCCCAAAGCAGGATATCTGTACAGACCTCCCCTATGGATCTCATATCCCACAAAATAATCAGCAATCCTTGTAAGGAATGATGCAGTTGCACCAGCAATTCAGCAGGCAGCGTCAGGGTCTCCAGTACAAATGAATGAGTAAATGTATAAAGTGATTACAACTCTGGACCAATGAATACAGAGAAAGTTAAACAAAACTCTTGATTATTCTCCATTCAGACAGTTCTCTTTACATTAACGGATCAAGTCTTCAAGAGTGTGTAATAGTAATCAAAACTTCAGAAGTATCATCAGCAATACATAAAATAACTCTCCTTAGGAGATGTGGAGGAAAATGATTCATCAACTAAATCCACATAGTTCATTCTAGGTGACTAAATTTAAATGCTTTTCACCAGAAATGTCTGCACCAGCAAGTTCTTATTAATGATTTATAACAGGTCATCTAGGCGTAGTTCACTGTGCTGAACTTTAGCCACAGAATGGAAGCTAAGATAGCCCAGTATGTGGGATTGGGGACAATACACAGGGAACATTACAGGAAGTTCAAATCTGTTCTTTGTTTATCTGTTGTGAAATATATTAAAACTGAAGTGAAAACTGGGTCCAGCTAATGAATAAGAGGGATTTGTATACAAAACAGTTATTTTTCGAGAACTGTTGAACTGTGATTAAAAAATGGATTATGTGTTCTTGGTTAAATTTCTTTTTTGTAGCTCTATTTTCCTGAACAATACAGGAGTAGCTGCAAACATTATGGTCTGTAAGAGATGTTAGGAGTGTTTAGGGCCAGATTCAGATAGCTGAGTGCAAGATGACGATTGTCTTACATGGAGTTAAGTCTGATAAACTAAAACACTTGTGGCTTCAGCTTTGATTGCTGATGATACTTCTTTTCAAATAGTACAGTCATGGAATGCTGAATGTGATGGAAAATACTGTTGTCCCCTCCTAGGGCAAGAAAATGTGAATGTGCCACCAGTAATGAAGAACTAACTGACTAAATCAACCACTTTTTACTGTTCTGTCCATTCTGGAAATTCAAAAGCAGCTGCCATTTCAGCCCTCTGAGTAGCCAATTGTATGTGAACTGCTGAAACAATTTGCAGAGGAAATAAAAAAGTAGATCAGTCCAAGTAATGGTTTTCACTTATGAAAATATACTTTGCTGCTGTAGCACACAGGAAGGTGAGACTGAGAGCCATCTACTCCCACCATGAATTAAAACCTTTTTCACAGAAAGGGAGCTCTGAGTACTATAAACAACTCCACACATAAATACCTGAAGTGGTAGCTATACAAATATTATAAAGCAATACTGACCTTCTGAGGACTGTTGGAAGAACTAAACTGTTTATTAAATATAAAAGCAGAGGGAGTGCTGTGCTGATACATGTCACATGCTTGCAGCAATTAAACCCTGAACAGACTGACTGACTGAAGTCTGGATGAGTCAGATTTTTTCTTTTCCCTGATTTAGATCAGAAAACAGATTTGGTGTGTCAGGAGGACTTACAGCAGCTATCTTACAATAATAACTTTGCTGTTGTTGTCTGGGCCATTATTAGTCAGCAATAACAACTGGCATTCGGCCCCTGCCTAGATTTGATTTCTATTAACAAAGCTATACCAGCTTATAAATTGTGTCTTCAGCAGACAGTACTTTGTCAAGTGTTTAACGTGTTGTTGGTGTACAGGTACTTGGTGTCTGCAGCCCACACTCAGAATGCAATGGCTGTGCCTGTAGTAACATGGGTGACTGCACACCTTTTGGAAGTGCTAAATGCTTTAACACTGGAGTATATAATCACAGAATCATAGAAGGGTTTGAATTGGAAGGGACCTTAAAGATTATCCAGATCAAACCCCTCTGCCATGGGCAGGGACACCACTCACTAGGTAAGGTTTCTCAGAGCCCCATCCAACCTGCTCTTGAATACTTCCAGGGATAGCGCATCCACAGCTGCCCTCTTTCAGTTTAAAACCATTGCCCCTTGTTCTGTCACTCTTAGCCCATATAAAAAGTCCCCCTCCCTTCTTTTTATACCCTTTAGGTACTGGAAGGCTGCAATGAGGTCTCCCTGGAGTCTTCTCTTCTCCAGGCTGAACAACCCCAACTCTGTTAGCCTGTTTTCATAGGAGAGGTGCTCTAGCCCTCTGATCATCTTTGTGGCCTCCTCTGGACCTGCTCTAACAGGTCTATGTCTTTTCTTGTGTTGAGTACTCCAAACCTGGATATAATACTCCAGGTAGGAGTATACAATGTAGCTGTCATAAATTCATACTAACTGCTGAAAAAAAAAGAAGAAAAACTATTACTAGCTTCAGATAGCCAAGTATTTCCTATTCTCATGAAGAGTTTGCATTCTGCTGAAAATTATAATTATTAACTAACATATGATTATTTTCCTGTATTTTGGAGGAAATATACATAACAGAAGTTCTCAATCTTTGGATAGTATAGTCCTATATTTTATTTTCCACAGATGCAGCTGTTGAAGGTAACAAGGCAAAGTAAAATTTTGAATACAAAATACTACTTCTGTATTACATTGATAAGGGGTCAGTAAAAATCAGAGACCATTGTATCTGGCAAATGTGTTAGCCACACCTTGACACTGGCAGTCTTTCTGTTCTCCGTACAGTTTTGGTCTCCTAGTTTTTGGCTGGCTGAAGGAAAAGGCAAGATCAGAGTAGTAGAACTGCAATAGCGTTTCAGAATAAAGGGTGCAGAATGCAACACAGAGGAAGTAATTCAGTGTTTGAAAGAAAGAGAAGTGAGAGTAGAGAAGATACATGTTGTCTGAGGACACTGACACAAGCCACACTACTTCAACTCACGGCAAATAGCAAAGACATGGAAAAAATCTGTCCTGCAAAATTCAAGCAGCCACTATTGGTTGTTTTTATGAAATCACCATTATTTCTTATGTTCACATGTGTTTGGATGGACCTCTTGGCTTAACTGAGGACTCACACTGAACAAGCTTCATATCATGTTGTCTGATTACAGACAATAACAGCAACACCCACTTTTGATGTTCTTCATCCCACTTCAAAAGCATTAGCTCAACTTGTGGAACTTGAAAGGTGACTAGGTCCCGGCCCTGTCAAGAAATAGTCATCACACATACCTGAACAGCTTTCCAGTCAATAGAGGTTTGCATGGATGCTCATTTGTAAGGACTCCTGTAGAACTACAGGAGAGGTGAGTTCAGGATTGGCATTTTACCTTGGTAAGTCCTCATCTCTAGCTGACCTCTATTTTCAATTTTTAATGGCTGTCTCTTGGTAGGAAGACATGTTCAAAATATTATTCATGTATGCCTTGTATTATTTACTAGTTATTATTTATATATCAGGCATATAACAGTCATAGGATTGTACATAAGAAGGTGGCAGTTTCCACCTTAGAGCCCAGTCTGCATCTCATGGAACAGTTGAGCAGCTCCCACACCTGCCTTTGACCATCAGCATTTTATCCAGCCCATCAAATTGCAAGCTGAAATGTTCTGACCTTTTCTTTGTCAGCAAAAAATGAAAAAAGAGGAAAAACAAAGTAGGGATTTTTGTGCTGATCCTGCATCACGATCCTTGCCAGATTTCCTGTAAGAGCTCAAGAAGAGGAAACAAAATATGACTGTGAAGTGAAAAAAATCTGTAGTGCTTTAAAAATCATGGCAATAAAGTTTCTAAACATTCTCTTCAACACAGCTAACAGGCATTCAGAAGGAGAGACAGACCAGAAAACTAAATGCATAAGCGATCCCATGACTGCACTACAGTAATAATTAACAATAAGTGCTTTTTAATTGTATTCCCCTTTTTGCAAAGACTTCATGATGTCTTGCCTGTAAATGTTTTAAGTTAATTACAAAACTCTTATTAATTCTTTAACACAGACGTATGCCTAGGTAAGTTACAAAATACGTAATTAAAGGACTGTGAGGCATTTCAGTTGTCCTGAAGCCAAGTGTAGGACTTCAGACTCCCTTTGTTCAGGCAAATCATTATGCAGTAGGCAGCTCAGGCACTGTTTGAGGCTTTCAGTGTGGATCATGCATGAGGCCGGTCTTAAGAACCTGAATGACAGAACAGCGAGAAGCTGGGTGGTCTTTCAGTAGCACATGTGCTTTGGTAGCTGCTCCACCTGTGTGTCTGCAAAGGGAGTTCTTACGTTGCTGTTACAATCAGCACAGTCCCAGCCAGTGCGACACAGAGCATGCGTTGTCTGGTGCAGATGGAAGATGCACTTGATGGATGGAAGGCTGTGCCAGAAAGAAAAAAGTTCTTGAAGGGAAAAGCAACATTTCCCTGCCTAATGGCAAGAATTATTTCTAGGTTGCTCCACATTCCAACTTTTTATTGTTCTTAGTGTTATTTTAATTGAATGTGGAATGTTTCATGGATTGTCTCCAGGTTCTGAAACAGACTTTTACCTGCAGTGAACACTTTATGCACCTATTGGTCATACATAATTTCTCACAGCAATAGGATGATCCATAGGTCTGCAGTTTTTTAGGAAGCTTATGTGCCCTGAAGGAGGAGTAAACACAAATTATCTGTTAAATGTTTCTGCATGTTTAACACATGGAACTGCAGCACTTATCATGGGCTAGGTCAAAACCTTTTCTTACAGTTTACCTTTAATCCCTTACAGGCTCTGTAGATTTTCATGGATTATGAAAGAGAGCTAGAAAAGCCACCACATTTCATGTACTGATGTGCTGTGTTCACTGTTGCTTATAAAAAGAAAAAAACAAAAAAAAACCCCACAAAACAAAACAAAAATAATTTTGCAAATCAGGTTAAAGATTTGGATTTGGTGAAAAATCTGAGTCACCTGTGAAGAGGTAATAACTACATATACAAAATCTTTATTAAGAATGTCTATGTATGTTATTTCTACTCATGATGCACAACGCACACCAATACAAATCATGGCTAGGCTTCGCGAACGAAGATTTGGGAAGGCACTACCCACGCTTGTTGCAATACAAAAATGACATGCTATATATGTATTTTATCAATAAACACAGGTAACTTTTTACAGAGGCTTTCCTTAAGAGGTTTCCTAGACAAGTACTGACCTAGCCAAGGCTACTGAATTTATACTGGGAAATGATCTTTAAAGAAATCTTCCAACACAACCCATTCTATATTTATATCTGTGATTCTATATTCTGGGATAAAAAGAGAAAAAAATAGCAAAGTACTTAATGTCTACTGTTATTTAAGCTCTAAGCCACTATACAATACCCTTAGGCATGCTTCTTATAATTCTGCAGAATCCAAATAACTATGGTTTATGAAACTGATATATAGTAAGTTTTTGGACTTGCTTCTTCTTCCAGATATTTAAAATCATATAAAAGAAAATATTTAGATAAGAACTCTAGAATGCAACAACCCACTCTTGCAGTGTTCACCAGACAGTGATCTCCCTGATTTCAGCAGTCAGCTGATCTCTCTGGAGTCACAAAAATATGACGCTTGTCAACAGTAGATAAGATTTGGCATGGAGCTTGTAGGTCAGCAGATAATACTGAATAGATATAAACGCCCATCCTGTGCTAGCTGGGCATTTCCTCTGAAAATAGAAAGATAACAGAGGAACAGGCTGACACCTTTGTGTCTCAAGAGCAAGATTTAAGGATTTTTTACTTCAATCCACAATTCGACACATTACAGTTTTCAAGCATTTAATTTTGCAGCTACCACTATCGTTTTGACTTTCTTTAACTTCTTATATCTTCCCTTCCCTCTGGAGATAGTAAAGAAATAAGGAGGATTAACAGAACAGCTCTCTGTCAGAAGCATAACCCATGTTTATTTTCCTATAGGACTTTATAAACAGGTACTGATATTTTTTCCCTGGGTATACCTACCAAAGGGGCTCTACAGAAATGTTTTCCTCTTGCATAACAGCACACATCTGGCTTGCTCCAGGCATGACAGTAAAGCCTTTTCATGCACAGAACAAGTCATTGTGCAATGGACACATGCTGAGTTGTCTGATAAAGAGATTTCTTGCAAATGATTGATAACATTACAGGAATGAGCAGTTGATTTCGTAATAATTTCTTTAATAGAAGAGACCAGTAAATGCCATATTGCAGCTGTTTGAATTCTGCAGCTGCCTGGGTGAATAATTTGGTTCTGATGTGGGAGATCTGGGTGTGCTGTGAGTGCACTAAGCAGCTTCCAAAACCACTTGAGCCAGTCAGAACTGTCCAACAAGCTGGGTGTGGGTCACAGGCTGCTAGGTGGATAGCCCTGCACTAGGTAACCTAATGGTCCCTTTTGGCCTTCATTTTTTATCTGAATCACTTGCTTTTGGAAAATAGTTATCTACTCATTGCTGCACATAAACACATCTTCTGAATTTTTGGTTTCACATCTGCAGTTCATTCGTTCCTGCATTTCTTCAGACAAAGAGGTGTTTCTTTTATTAAAGAAGGGGAATGTATGATTCATGCTTTTCTTCTATTCGTTTAGTATTCATTTTTCTCTGTTTGCTGCTTCACAGCTCCCCCTGTGAAAAGGAGAGGCTCATAACACTCAGTTTGGACAGATGATCTCCGCCTTGGAAGAGAACATACACTCTTCAGTAACTTTCCCAAACTCAGCTGAATGTTATGTCCAGAAGACTTACCAGATTATCTTAATAAATGAAGGATTCTCCAGTGTCATTGAGGTGATTCTGGAAAAGGAGAAAAGCATAGGGAATTTTTAGCCACACAAATAGAGGTTGAACTGGAGATACTAACAGAAAGCTTTTGGATGTTTGCTTAACATGTTCTTCCTCATGTAAATAAAATGCACTGTAAACAAGGTAATTTTTGGATTTACAACTAAATTGTATGTTTTTGTAACATAACTCTCGGAAATCCTAGAGGTGGTGCTGGGAAACAGCACACCCATCTCTGAGAGAGGAAAAGGGGAACCTGAAGAGTTGTAGCTTAATCAGTCTAATTTTATATTTAAATATAAAGCTATTCGGACAAAATAGGAACTGTTCATTTAAAAGCTTCCATCTAACCTCACAGTAAAATTAGATGGATGAAGCCATAGGAAAAAAAGAAACACAATAGCAGATACCATGGGAAAAAAAGTAAATGGGTAGAACAAACCACACATTAGTGAAAAACAAGCAAGTCAGCAACATTGTCTGGATAGGTAGAAGGTGCTGGAAAGGAAATTTTTAATTCTTGTGTTGTACTCTGCTACAGTGGTAACCTTAGCAATATTTTTATTTGAATTATAAACTATTATAGCTACAGTTCTTCAACTGAAAATTAGATCTCCAGTGGTTTAAACCAAACCTTTATATATTTTTAAATGCAGGAGGCATCAACACTGTTTATGTGCTGCTGTGTATCAGAAAAGAAGAATGGGTGTGGCAGGCAACTCCTAGATTGAAAACAACTATCTGAGCAGATCTACTAATAAGAACAACTAGCATTGTTACATTAGCAAGGCCATTAGTAACACAAACAAATAAAAGGGAAATAAATTTGACTTTTTAATATTGTTTTACAAACCATTAGTATTGACAAAACTTTCTTGTATTACTGTATTATAAAATGCTGCACAGAGTTTTAGGACTCTGCATATTAAAGAGTATATAAAAATTAGTTTGAACTTGACCAAATATCTACTATTTATGTTAGTTTGATGTTGTAGGATTTCTATGCTGAACAGCTGCCCTAACTTCATAGACATTTATCCTTTTAGTGGAGGAAGAATACGGCAAAAGTAATGCTGTAGGTGTGGCGCCATGGAAAAGGGATAGAATACATAAACAAGTCCATTTGCAGGCATTAACGCAGGTGAGCTCACTATAACACAGAGCCACTGCATGTGCATGCTCTTCAGTTGTCAGCATTGACACAGAGGCTGTCAAAAGGGTGATCATTGTGTCTGTTCTGATAAGTTATGCTGGTTTATTTGGATGAATACATTTTCACCTGGTGACAGGCTGTGAAGCCTGGATGACCAGGGGTGCCCCCGAAGACTCTGGCCTAGAAGAGAACCCCGAGTTTCCCATCGCCAGCACTCAGGCAGGGTGGCAGAGGGCCTGGTGTGACACCCAGTGGCATGCACTTGCTGTCTCCTCCTAAGGTGCCTCAGCCAAATAACTCAGGAGCTCCGCTGGAGCTGCAAGGTGCTGCCTGGGCCTCTCCTTCCTCAGCTGGGGAGCCTTGGAGCTGGAGGGGCAAAGCTGGACACCACAGAGTGGAACAGAAGCCTTGCTGGGCAATATTTCGTTTGCATATTTTGACACCACTTCATGATACTCATTTTGAGCACCATTCAATCTATATTATAAAATAAGACAGCGTTATGGAACTGCATGGAAGAGTGGCTCTGTAGCAGAGGGCAGAGACATGGACTAAAGGGAATCTCACGGGTGTGAGTCCTGTCTGTTAGGGTGCACGTGGCCCCACCACCCCATACCTTCCAGAATGTTCTGGCATTCCACACTAAGGAAAGTGGTCACTCACATAAAACACTGCAATACAACTACAAAGTGTGTATGGAAGAGGAGACACAGGTGTTCCCTGTCAGCTAGAGGAACAAAGTTGAGCTACAGAATTGATCAAGGCACTGGAGCATCTCTGCTACAAGGAAAGGCAGAGGAAGCTGGGTCTGTTCAGCCTCGAGAAGAGACAACTGAGAGGAGACCTCAATCAATATATTGGCTACCAGTATCTGCAGGGGAGATGCCAAGAGGATGGAGCCAGGCCCTTCTCTCTGGTGCCAACCAATAGGACAAGAGGCAAAGGGCAGAAACTGAACTTCTTTACTGTGTGGTGACCCAGCACTGGAACAGGTTGCCCAGAAAGTTCCCACACTGGAGATATTCCAGAGCTGTCTGGACGCAATTCGGTGCAATGTGCTTTGAGATGGCGCTGTCAGAGTAAGGTACTTGGACCCGATAACACACTGCCCCGTTCTGCGTCCCTCATTCCACCCCCTTGCCCGCCCCACCCATGCCACAGTCACGGACTACAACTCCCGGCATGCCCCGGGCGCGCCGGGCCCGCCCCTGCCGGCGCCGCGCCCCTGTCGCGTGTAGGTGAGCGCGGGGCAGGCCGGGAATGCGAGTCGGGATTGGCCGGCGCGCGCCCCTTTCCAGCGTGCGGGCAGCAGGAAGCGGCGGCGGCGGAGCGGAAGCGGCGCGGCGAGGAGGCTGCTCCTGGTGAGTCCCTGGCGGAACCGTCTCGCCACCTGCGGCGCACCGCCGCGCCGGGCCGCGACCCGGCCAGGATTGAAAAGGGATCGATTTAATGCGCGCTTTGATGACGTAATAAGGACTAACGAGGCGGTGGCGCTGCGAGCGCCCGACTCGAGCGGCGCGGCGGTCGAGCTTCCCCCTGGGACTTCCCCGCGGGGCCCCGCGCCCGCGGCGCTCGCTCGCCCCGCCCGCCACGGCGTGCCCGCGCGGCCGTGGCGCGGCGCCAGGCCTTCCGCCTTCCGCCTGCTCCGGGCACTCGC
Organism: Manacus vitellinus; assembly: GCF_001715985.3. Taxonomy (NCBI): domain Eukaryota; kingdom Metazoa; phylum Chordata; class Aves; order Passeriformes; family Pipridae; genus Manacus; species Manacus vitellinus. The sequence continues at coordinate 3,681,068 of NW_021940508.1, read as the reverse complement.
GGCCGCTCATTGGCTCTCCGCGCGGGGCGGGCTAGGCCTGCGCCTCGCGATTGCGGGCTGCGCTGACTGCAGCGGCACCCGCCAATGGGGCCGCGGGGGCGCGGGCCGAACCCCGGGCGCCGGGAGCTGCGGGGGGGCGCAGGGGCGGTGACGCGGGCGGTGGGAGGGGCGCGGCCGGCCCGCAGTGCGGGAAGGGGGAGCGCGGGAACGGAATTGGAAACGGGAACGGGAATGGGAGCGGCGCCTGCCGGGGCGGTGGCTCTGGGCAAAAACGTGCGGCTCAGTGCACGAGAGATTCCTGCTGCTTCCCTGCACAGCCCGCAGGTCCCCCTTGCCCAAGATGGCGGTGGTTTGGGCAGCCCGCTCCCGCCCCGCCGAGCTGCCCTGTGGGACCCGTGCGCTGGAAAATGTCTGGTGCCTAAAATACAAGGAGTTCCCGTTGTAGTCCAGGAGGGTGGTAGTAATAAGATGTTTCCGTTGAGGTGGATTTATAAAAATCTCTAAATCGTATGCATGTGACGTGAAAGGAGTACAGGCTGGAAAAGTGGTCAGTAGTTGAACGAGTCTTCCAAGAAAATTGGGTGAACAACTGAAGTATTCAAGTCTCCATCCCTCATCTGTGAGCCCGCTCATAAGAGGGAACTTGGATCACTTCTGTCCATCTTCCTGAGCTGTTCTGTTTTCCCAGCTGTACCTTTCTTTTCTTTGTCCAGAACAGTCGTGCTCCTACTGAACATGTGCTGTTCTGCCTGGCTTTCTTCTGCAGTATGACCGAGTTTTTAACATGAGAGTACTCAAGGAATGCTGCAACTTCGTTGAGATACACAGTAAATTCACGGTTTTTACTAGTTCTGTGTAAATTTATGACAATGAACTAGCTAACATAAGTTGTATGTCTCCTTACTCGTGTTTCGTAAGAGTTCTGAAAAAAAAACTTTTTAAAATATCTTGTAAAATATAGAGTAATAATACTCTATTATTTTGAGGGTTTTTTGGGATATTCCTCTAAACAAACAATTTGAAACTAAATCGCATTTGGGTAGGTAGAAATCATGAGAGTTGGAGATCAAAATCTTGCTTGTTTTATGGAATTATGTTTTTAACTGCAAGTTATCTACCCTTTTATGATTGTGAAAAATGGGCAAAAAGAATTAAACAGTGAAGTAAGTGGCTGACAACTTCCCACATGAGACTTTATGTGAAATACCAGATGGTGGAGGAAAGCAGGAGCTGCTGGTTGTCTCAGACCCATCATTACAGATGAGATGCAGTCACTGCAGCAGCAGCATCCACTCCCTTCCACCTCACCTTCCCCTGTAGGCTGGTCTCTGCCTCCTTGAAGACCCTGACAGGTTTCTGTTGCAAAAAGTGGAATATGTAAAATTTTCTTAAGAAAGGATGTTCTTTGATGTTTGATCTTTGTAAACTTTCAAGCCTGATCAACGACAATGGAGATTTAATCCGTGAAACAGAGAGAAGCCAACAAGCTCTAAGTGATGTCCAGGCATTAGAAAAACACATTACCTGTTGGTAGAACTGCCTTGTTAAGGTTTAGGACTGGACACACTTCAATGATTTCAGACCTAGGGGGAGGTTAACAAAGTCTGGGGAGAAGAATGCCCACTTACAGTGGACACAAAGAATGGAGAATTTACAGGCCACAGGGACATTGGGAGGAACCCCCAAGGTGAGGAAGAAACTAATAAAACCAACTCAGCAACTGTGCTGAAATCTGCTCCAATTGGGTAGAAGGTAATTCTGCCAAGGAGTGATCATGACCACCAACCCAAGAAACCTAAGGACTCCAGAGAAAGACTGAGAATGTGGATTAATTAGCATGAGAAGCAAGAGAATCATTAACCAGTAGAAGACAAATACTAATTAACAAGAAAACCATGTAATTTGTAGCCACTGAACACTAATTCCTTTGTTTGCTAAAATGCATAGTAATATAGTGTATAGCAATGTAGTAAAATAGTAATATAAAATAGTAAAAAGTTTTGATAGTTGGTGTGCTTCATTTGTGGAATACCACCGGGAACCCAGGCTTGCATAACTCTGAAACAGATAACCAGTGTCTCTCTTGAATGCTTAATTATTGGCTTGTTGCACGCCGTGTAATGAATCCGATTTTTGTGGGCATTTCCCTGGTTGGCAACGCAGCAATAGCAGGTGGAGCTGGATTTCCCTAAGTGGTTGCTTGTTCTCTACTTATTTTGTTCTCTTGGCAAAATGACTTCTCTGTGGGCGGTTTTTCTTGAGATGCAAGAAAGAGTGTGTTTTGTGGTGAAAATAGGAGCTCCATAATTCTTCTTCTCTGCGGCATTCTAAGTGTAAGCCGTGTTAATATGGGAGTTGAAGATGAGTGTTGCTGCATAGATCTGAAGTAATTTTGCCTGGGGGTGATTTGTGAAATGCTTTCATTGAAGCACTTGGAAGCTCTCCTGAGGATCTTTTGCATAAGCAGGAGACTAACATCTGCATCTCATCCACAGGCACAGAGTTTTGCTAAACCTCTTTATGTTTGAGATCCTGGGCAACTGCTACACCTATCTATGCCATCAGATTACAAGCATATGTGTCTCTTTAGAAAGGCTAGCAAAGAATATTTCACCTTGCAGGGGAAGAAGTGTAAGTAGGAGGGATGAATAAGCTTGGGTGTGACAGCAAATGAAATCCCTGGCAACTCCAGTGTACTTAGAAGTTGAAAATTGCTGCTCGATTACATGGATGCTTGAAGGAAGTAAACATCTTGTGTTCACAAGGAGCAAAATGTGACTTTAATATGAAATTTTTAAGAACTGTTCTTCTACCAGGTGGAGTGGTGGGATGGTGAGAAGTAACTTTATAAAGATTCTGATATTATCCTGCTGTGGTGTTGAATAATTAGCCATGGAGATGTTGCATTCCTGCAGTATTTGCTTTGAGGATGGTGGATTCTTGCTGAAACTGTAGGATAAAGAAATACGCTTATCCACTTTGACTGTTTTTTCATGTGTCTAAATAAGACAATATTCTACATCAGTAACTGTGCCATTTCCTACCTGTCAGCTCATATCAGGTAAAAAACCTGTTACCAGAACAATTTGTTGTTTCTATTGGTTTTATAGTCCATGCGAAGTTCTAGTTAGTTTATGTCTGTATAAAGACCTGACTGTGCACAGTATTTACCAAGTGGCACAGAATTCTTACTCTCACACTGTACTTTTTTGCAGACCAGGTCTTTTGCCATGGAAGCTGAGGAAACGATGGAATGTATCCAGGAATTCCCTGAACACTATAAAGTTATTTTGGATAGACTGAATGAACAACGTGAGCAGGACCAGTTTACAGATATCACCCTGATTGTTGATGGTATGTATGGGCCTGGGAACCAGCTGGTATACAGGGAATTCTAAAGGCTGTGCTAGGATGCTGTTGGGTTTGTCACAGGTTTGTCAGACTGGGCTGCAAACAGGCTGGTTCTGCACTGTGTGCGAGTTACTTGCAAAGTTTCATTTAGCATCTCAGGGTCAACAGACTCCAGCAGTGATTAATAATTTTGCTTCTGCTTTTCCAAACAAAGGGCTAAGTATTTTCAGATAGAAGCCCTCTCTGAAACTGCTGTGCTATACTTAACGTGCTGTCTAAAGATTTCCAAAACATTATTAAAATATTTTTCTCTGACTTGAGCTGACTGTTTGCACACAGAGAACTTCTACAAATACTGTGTCTCAATAAAATCACACCTTGAAATAAGATTTACTTCTTGCTTCTCTGGTATTTGGTATCATAACTTAAATATCTGAAAAGAAAAACACTGGAGTGACTGAGTCCTCCATCTGGTTGAGTTACCTTTAGCAAGGTAAGCAATGTCACCAAGGTTCTGCAAGAGATGGGATAGGATAGCTGCAGTAGTATCCCATGTTTTATGGAGACACAGTGACTGTATGCTACTGGAATAGTGGAATAGTTGTTTAGACTGGCTAGTCTTTTTCTGCATCTACACTTATTTTGCAGTATGGAGGGAGTTATGTTACCCTAAACCGAAATTTTTGTCTCTCTTTGCAGGTCACCATTTCAAAGCTCATAAGGCTGTTCTTGCTGCCTGCAGCCAGTTCTTCCACAAATTCTTCCAAGATTTCACTCAAGAGCCTTTGGTGGAGATTGAAGGTAATCTGATTTGTACAATTAAAAACACTCAGAGTTGTGTGCTCAAGTTGGAAATTAATATAGCATCCTTGGTACAGGCCTACATACATAGAATCATAGAATGTTAAGGATTAGATAGGTCCTTGAAGATCATCTAGTCCCAACCTTGCTGTCATGGGCAGAGATACCTCCTGCTAGACCAAGCTGCTCAAGGCCTTATGCAGCCTGGCCTTGAACACTTAAAGATGATTGGTCATATAATTAGCTTTCTAGATCTTACCTCCTGAGTTGTTCTGAGACAGCTATCACCACTGGAAAAAAAACTTCCCCTGAAGAAAAATCAAAAAGAAAAAGAACACTCTTGAATTAAATTGTTGGAAGGGAAAATGTGAGATTATGTGGGTGCTTTTTTAATTTTTTTCCTTTCTTTCCCCGATACATGGCTAGTGGAGGTCAGGCAGATCCTGTATGTTTTTAGAACTTGCAGTGTGACAAAATCTTTTCCCTGAGAAGAGCCAGTCTGGTCAGATGAAAAAGGTTGACAGTGATGGCCAATGGCAGATGCCTTGGCTGGGATGCAAAAGCGTGATAGACATTGAGCAATACTTGTGTGGTAGGCAAGGAGCAAATTCCTGGAGCAGTATTTCACCCTCCGGTACCTTGCTGCTCAGAGACCTCTTGAAAGAGGGATAGTATTTTTGTGTTTAAATCTATATATTATTCAAACAGCTTTTTGTCCATCTCATCCTTCTTTTTATCTTTGTCTCAGCAAAACTCCACAGTGTTCACATGTTTCTGTAGCAGACTTTCTATTCCAACACAAGGGAGGTTGGAACTAGATGATATTTATGGTCTCCTCCAGCCCAAACCATTCAGTGGTTCTGTGGAGCCTTTTAAGAGTGTTATCTTTATGAAACTGGCAGGTACAGTACTGTGATCACAATGGTGTGCAGGCAAGTGTGCAAGATTCATCAGGTAGATGAGACTGAGGAATTGCTAAAAGAAACTGTTGTTTCTCTTTTCTGTATACAGGTGTAAGTAACATGGCATTTCGTCACCTAATTGAGTTCACCTACACAGCAAAACTAATGGTCCAAGGTGAGGAAGAAGCAAATGATGTTTGGAAAGCAGCTGAGTATCTACAGATGCTAGAAGCAATCAAAGCACTTGAAATTAGGTAAGCACATCAGCCTCTTTTTCTTCCCACCACTTAAAATATAGAGTCTTAAGCATCCTTTTGTAAGAGCTGGCTGCCAGTATTTTGCAGTGCTGTTCCTTATGCTGGAACCTCCTTAGCATCTGTAGCACCATAACTCTTCTACTATGGTGTACATGTCAGAAATATACAGGCTAAAAAAAGAATGTCACATTCTTTGGGCTGTAACTCAATGGCAAGTGACATGGCTCATAAATGTTGCCAAAGTTGTAGGGTTGTGTCTTTGTGGTAACTGATACCAGGTCTCTGTGCTGCCTGAAGGCCCACACCTGACTGACAACTGGCTGCACAGTGACATTGTGCCTCATGTAATCAGAACACATTAACAAGTTTGTGCTGATGTTTGTATTTCATGCAGCTTTCTGCTATTCTGAGAGAATAAGCAGTGATCTTAAAATTTCTTGCTTGCAAAACTAACCTGTCAAATTTCTTGAATGAATGTAACTGTTGTAGTCAGTTTTATCTGGGTTCAATATTTAATCAAATGTTGCTGTGGCAGCTTTTATCCTCTACCAGAAACTGTACTCCATTGCCAAGCTTGAGAAAAATGGGTGCCAGTCCCATCACGCTGTTTTTCATCCCCTTTCTTCCCTTTCACTTCCACGAAGTGCTCTCACGTTCTTATTCCTTCTGCATGCTACACTGCTGGTTTTTGGTGCATGATCCTAGAGCTCCTTGCAGTAATGTGCAATGTAACTATCATCTTGTAGACATCAGAAATCCAGGCTAGATGAAACTGAGTTTAGCTACTCTGTTTCCCTGTGTGTGACTAGAGTAAGGTGCAATTTGATAAGCTGTGTCCTGCATTACATCATTAGTCACATATCTCTGACATATGACTTGGAGATATTGGGCCAAGTCTTGTCTCCTATTACTAGAAAACGTGGAAATGATAGGGAGTACATTACGTGAAAGGATTCATCCTGCTGCAAAGGAGGGTAAAAGCATGGCTTACCCCAGTCAGTCTGTTTGAGGGGGAGGTACCCACTTGTTTTCAAAACTGATAATCAGTAACGAAACCTGCAGCACAGAAGTGCTGTGAATGACTTGACAGCATTGACCTGCTCAGTTCTGTCTATGTTTGAGATGACATGCAATCTCTGACATTTTGTAGGAAGGGGAGTTGAGCGTGTGTTACACAGGGAAAATAGCAACAGAACTGAGGGTTGTGTCCAAGCCCAGAAAATTAAACTAGCATACTCTTTCCACATCCTGCAGGCTTTTACCTCAGCTGTTAGCTGTGTGCTTTCCTGAAGTACAAGATGCTGTGATAACCACTGTGTGAAGTCACAGCTGTAGTGTTTTCTAACAAGCTCCTAGCACTGTGGGAAGCTGCACACACTCAGAGCTTAAGAATTGAAGAGCATAGGAGGGACTTGAACCTTATTTCTGAGTAGGCAGGCCAAAGTACTCTTTCTTTTGGGGGATTTTTCTTTCCAAGTACAGAACTTTACAATTTTTTTAGATAAGTCTGTGTCTTAGGTTAACCGGCCTTTCTTCTTGATAGGTGCTTTGTGTCATTTGAGCAGCACCTTAGCAGCTTTAACCATGCTATTTTACTACACTAAGGAGCGTAGATCAAGCACAAATTAGCTTCTGACATGCACACAGATTAAGCAGTCATTCACCACTCAACTTTGAGAAATGGCTAGAGAGTGTTGGATGCAGAAGCTGATTACTAGGCAGGAGTTCCTATGTCAGTGCTTATGGATCTTAACAATGTTTATGCAAATGATTTTCAGGAACAAAGAAAATTCATCACTCTTAGAATCAAATGAAGCACAAGGTAAAAATAAACCAAAAAAGAGGAAGATTGCTGAAACCTCTAATGTTATCACAGAAACACTGCCATCTGCAGAATCAGAGCCTGTTGAAATTGAGGTTGAGATTGGAGAAGGGACGATGAAAGTGGAAGACGACAGCATTGAAACACTTGAAGAAGTAGCTTCTGCAGAGCAATCCATAAAGTACATACAGACAACAGGTACATCAGATGAATCTGCTTTGGCTCTTTTGGCAGATATCACCAGCAAGTATCGTCAGGGAGAGAGAAAATGCCAGATCCAAGAAGAAGGTGATAATGCAACTGATCCCTCGTGCAAACAGGTAGAAGGTATTGAAATTGTGGAACTTCAGCTGTCACACATGAACAATTTATTCCACTGTGAGAAATGTAACCGTTCATTTAAATTGTTTTACCATTTTAAGGAACACATGAAAACACACTCTACTGAGAATTACAAGTGTGACATATGCAATAAAAGATACCTACGAGAGAGTGCTTTGAAACAGCACCTCACCTGTTACCACCTTGATGAAGGTGGTGTCAGCAAGAAGCAAAGACCTGGCAAGAAAATACATGTATGCCAGTACTGTGATAAGCAGTTTGACCACTTTGGACATTTTAAAGAGCACCTGCGGAAGCACACAGGTAAGAGCACTGCTACAGTCCGGAGCTTGTGGCCTTCGTTCTCACATTTTGGGGCTTTGCATGTTTTGGGGAAATAGAGAATATGCTGAAGAAAACACATGAGTCCTGAGTGATAGAAATACTTGGTTTCTAGTTACAGCTAAAATGCTGGTGTGTCTTTTTGTTTGGTTTTTTTTGTTGTTTTACATTGATGTAAACTTTTGAGGGTTGAGTTGATTAAAAATATGCACCTAAAACCAGAAGGCACTAATGAAGCTTCTCTGTCAAGTCTACTAAATCTTAAAGATTTTTTTCAAAATACCTTCTCAAGGCATATTCCTTTCTTCAAAAGTGCCAAACTAAGCTACTTTTATTTTCAAAATTTTCTGATAAAAGTTTCTGTTGAAATATGATCTGATCATGAGCTTCTTGGTGGAATACAGTCTAGAGCATTTCTTTATCTAATAGAACTTCTTAGCAAATGCCTATTAATGCATAAAATACCCTCAAAAAATTCTCTCTTGTGCCATCTTGTTTGGAAAGTTTTATCCTTGCTCTTGACACCTCATCTGTGATTTGAATTTTCTTTGTTAATTAAGCAAAACTACTAGGAACAGCAGAGCATTTCTAGTCACTCTAGTACACTTTTCGATTGTGAAATTTGCCTCTTTGAAATCTAGATAGCATTTTTGGAGTACAAAGTGACTTGTGCTCCTTATTTCTTCCTTATAGTATGGGACATTACTTCATCTCACTGAAAAGTCTACTGTCTGAACAGATACCAAGCATGACACAGATAACTCTGAATGTAATATATATGTGGTCTTGATCTTCCAGATGTTTTTGTTTAATATGTCAGTCATGAGTCATCAGAAAAAATTTAATGAAGGGTAGCAGCTCTATTTCTGTTTCAGCTTCTTACTGTTAAAGCCTTTTAATTAGAATGGCTTAATTTAATTAAAATGTATCTGTGTATGGGACTGCTGAGTATTGAATATATAGCAGTGTCCAATCTATTCCAATAACCTCTTAAAATTTCAGTTTATAAATAGTTTTTGGCAAATCCTTATCCCCTATGAAGCAGGGAGTGTTTCTCCATTATGAGCAATCCAAATACAAGCTACTTAACAAAAATCTCTTCAGAAAAAAGTTTGTGGCAGATAACAACATATTACATACTTTGGGTTAATCTGGTTTGCTCTTGCAAAAGAGTATTTTTGGTTCAAAGGAAGTTAGCATATCACAGAAGGTACAGAATACTTTATATATTGATCTAATAAGTATAACACGGAATCTAATTACTTCCAGTTTAGCATTTTCAAAAGCCTTAAGCTCAAAATCAAAACAGATATCACCATTTAACTCCTAAGGTCAGTGGAGAAACTCCCATTCAGTCACAGGCTTTCTGAATCCCAAATTCTGCATAGCACTGGTTGAATGCTAAAATGAAACTGAAAGGCCTGGGACAAAATGAACTAAAGTGTTTGATCCTATTGTTGATCAGTCACTATGCCAGAAATTACATGAAAATAGTAACTGCAGCAGAAATAGAATCATAGAAAGGCTTAGGTTGGAAGGGACCTTAAATATCATCTGGTTACACCCCTGGGACCATGGGTAGGGAACCTTCCACTACACCAGGTTGCTCAGAGCCCCATCCAACCTGGCCTTGAACACTTCCAGGGATGGGGCATCCACAGCTTCTCTGGGATGCCTCATTACCTTCTGAGTAAAGAATTTCTTCCTAGCATCTTATCTAAACCTGCCGTCTTTCAGGTGAAGGCCATTCCCCCTTTGTTGTATCACTCCATACCATTGTAAAAAGTCCCTCTCCAGCCTTCCTGTAGGCTCGCTTTAAATACTGGAAGGTGCTGTACTGTCTCTCTGAAGCCTTTTCTTCCCCAGTCTGAACAACCCCAATGCTCTCAGCCTGTCTTCATAGCATACTTTCCAGGAGGATCTGCTCTGTGATTTTGCTGGGAGCAGAGGTGAGACTGACTGGCTTGTACTTCCCTTTGTCTTCCTTATTTTTCCTTTTTAAAAGGGTTATGCTTCTGCTTTTCTGGTCAGTGGGAACTTGACCAGGCTGCCACACCTTTTCAAAATTTATGGATAGTGGCTTCCTCTACCAGCTCCCTCAGGACCTGCAGCTTTCTCTGTGTCCCGGGTAACCAGGTCTCCTATTTCCTTCTGGAGAGCACCCACATTTTTCCTAGTCTTTTTATCACCCCTGTATCTAGAGAAGCTTCTCTTGATGCCCTTGATGTCCCTGGTCAGGTTTAATTCAAGGAGGTCTTTAGCCTTCCTCCCTAACCTTATCTCTCTCTGTTCAGACAATCTCTCTGTATTCTTCCCAGGCTACCTGTCCTTGCTTCCACCACTCTAGGCTTCCTTTTTGTGTTTCAGTTTTTGCAGAAGCTCCTTGTTCATCCACACAGGTATCCCTCTGCTCTGTAGTACTGTAGTTAGTAGAGACCTTGAAGATCATCTAATTCCAACCTGATTAGTTGCTTGGTCAAAAATCCGTGATTTTTGACCTGCAAAACTGAAGGCAGTTCAGCATCCTCTGCATTACTTTTACAACAGTCTCCAAAAATGTAGCCTTTTGTAACCATTGAGGGCAATGTTCCTGTCATTTAAACATCTTTGTCTAGCTTTCAGGTGTTTTAAGTGAGAATTGTGGATTTCTTTTGAAAAGATAATTAGGAGCTTTTGAATATTTTTGAAGATGTGGGTTTATTGGCTTTCCACCTCAATATCCAGTAACTATTGCATTCCTGAAAATGCAGGCTTTTAAACTAACTCGGATAGATTCTTAGGTATTCACTGAAATGGCTCTTTTGGAGTTCATTGAGCAGTTTGTTTCGGTAGTGATGTTGTACCTCCCCAGGTTAATTATCAGACTTTCAGAAGAAACACACTCTTCCAGTTTTCTTGTAATTTAATTTGCTTGAATTTCAGAGTGTTTGTGCATGGTGGAATTAGTAAAGAGAGACCTTTTGTTCATTACTACTTGATAATAGTACACTGCTTTAGATGATAAAAAGATCGGTTTTCAGCCTCCTCTGTTGTCGTCCTTAGCTGGCTTCTGTGTTTGATACCATTGTTAAAAAGAAGTGGTCAAACTGAAAGGAATTTTGTCTTGCTTGTGCCCATTTATGTCCTTCTGTGCTTGCTTTTCACTGTATTTTAGGAGAGGGGGGGGGGGTTTGTTCGTTTTAACACTAATGGATCGTTATTTCATTATCATTCATCATGTGCCACCTTCTTTTTCTGGAGCTCAGTTTCAGCTCTCAAGCATAAACTGTTACTGTTGTTAAAAATAAAAGTTTACATTATTTAGATACTTCTTTAATGTGTCACTTTGTATATTTACTAATGTTGATATTTTGATTATAACAATTATCAGATGAAAAGTGAGAAAAAGCTGCTATTTCTTTAAGATACTTCATTGGAATAGTAATCTAATTTCCACTAAATTTATTATCACAAAAGCGAAATGTACCTTAAATGGTACTGGTAATTGTTACATTGGTTTTCTTCTAAATGAGAGTTATGACTCCACATTTGGTTTTTTGCCCTTTTACATGGCATATCCATCTCTTCTTCTCTAGAATAATCCAGCTGGCCACATCTTTACAGTGTATTTATCAACCTAGACAAGAGGAAGAAAGGGGAAGAAGAGAGACCTGACAGAAGACTGGGTGGTTTTATACATTTACAAATCCTGTGTTTGTTTTAACAGGTGAAAAACCATTTGAATGTCCAAACTGCCACGAACGTTTTGCTAGGAATAGCACACTCAAATGTCACCTGACAGCCTGTCAGTCTGGAGCTGGAGCCAAAAAGGGAAGAAAGAAGCTCTACGAATGTCAGGTGGGTAATGGAAGTAGCAGAGTCCCAGGCTAGATACCTTCCTCCTTTGAGGGAGTGGGGGAACTGAACAAGAAAGGCAAGGAGAGTGGCCTTATGTCTCCAAGAGCTACTTCAGTAAAATAAAGGTCACATTCAAACACAGTATGCAGGTAAATTCTTATGTCTAAGTAGCTCCATTTAAAATGTGGAATTACTGATGTGGAGCCTCATAATACTTATAATCAGAAAGATTCTTATGGGAAGGCTGCCTTTTACTGGTCTTTCTGCTTCCTTTTCAAGGTTCTCGATGCACTGACCTAGGCCTTTTCCACTTCTGACCACGCTTCACTAAAGTTCAAAATACAAAATAATATTTTATTTTTTATTTTACTATTATTCTCTTTTGTACCACACATACTGACTTTATCTGGAAAGTAATTCCAGCTTATGCTGGTGTTGCCTAAAGATCGGGAGCCAAAAAAACTCCACGCAAATTTAATAGAGATAAGATAACAGAGCGGGTCTTTAAGGAAGGCCCTCTGACCATGGGAGTACAGAAAAGATGCACGTGCACCGTGTCCAGTGGTTCTACAATTTTATAGTATTGTCCATCCAATCCCAGAACTATCTGCCCCCCAGTTCCTCCCCAAATCTGCCCCCAGCATGCCTCTCCAGAAATTGAGTCAGGGGTCCTGAGACTCCTTTCTTTCTCATCTTCCTCTTCTTCATGGCACATATTGTCTTTGGAGCTTCTCCAGTTTTCCAGACTATGATGGTATCTTGTTGTTCAGGCGTGGGATGCAAATATTCTTAAACAGAAGATGTTTTCTACAATTCTACCTTGAAAGGGGCCTAAACAAGCCTAAAGAATTTAGAAAATTTGATATGAAATGGGGAAATAGGGTTTAGTGAGTGTAAACTACTAAAGTGTGAGACACTCTACAATTATATTAAAAATCTATATTTACTACATAGCTACTTTAAAATCTACAAAAAGCTAAAAATCAAAAAAATTCAAATATGTCACTGGCAATCTGTAATGTCTTTTAAGCAAAATAAATGTTGTAGAGCTTGTTAGGGTACTTGGTCACTGTATGTAACTGTCATTTGAAAAGCTGTTCAGATAAATTTTAATTCACTTTTAAAAGCAATTCTGAAGAGCTAGAAAATAAAAGAGCTGAAGTTGGTTGTAGCATTTTTATTTGCTGTTTTGCTGCCCCACTGCTGTGACAATCTCACACCACCAGGTGGTGGGGGGAGTGCTCCCCCTGTCCAGGGACTGACAGCTGCTCTGGGGCTGCCCCAGGAGGCTCCAAGGGTGTGGGATATGACATCACCACACCTCCATGAAATTTGACCTGTCCCTTCCCTCCCACCCCCCCACACACTTGAGTTGGTCCAAGCCAATAATTAATACACTAATCCAGCATCTTACAATTGGTGACCCTTCGGTCTAATTACTTCATGTCATAGCTTTGTCTTTCTGTATTTCCTCATCCTCTCCCAGATGTTGTGACTGTGGCTTAGTACCTCTTCAGCCTGAAAAAGTTGCAGCAGGTCTTGGATAAATTTTACTTTAATTTTTCACTTTTTTTCTTCAAATGCTTTACTGACTGACAAATTTTGTCAGTGTCCTATGCAGGCACAACTCAAAGTAGCTCACTGTTCTTAAAAAATTAATAAATAAATACCAAGTCTTCTGTTTGTCTGAAGCTTGCTTCTCAGCTTTTACATCTAATGTCTGTTTTTTGAATCCAAGTAGCAAGAAGCCACACTATGTGAAGCTATGATCTCAGAGAGGCACCATACTTTGTAATATTTCTGTTGGCACTGTTTAACATACTGTATCTTTTGTTTCAGGTTTGTAACAGCGTTTTTAACAGCTGGGATCAGTTCAAAGATCACTTGGTAATACACACTGGTGACAAACCCAACCACTGTACCTTGTGTGATTTGTGGTTTATGCAAGGCAGTGAGCTGAGAAGGCATCTCAAAGACATGCACAATATTTCAGAACTACTGGTGACAGAAGAGGTTCTTCCAGTGGAAGCTATGGAAGCTGAACCAGTAACATCAATGACAATAATAGAGCAAGTTGAGCAAGTCCATGTCCTACCAGTAATTCAGGTACAGGTGGATCCTGCACAGGTAACTGTGGAACAGATGCACCAGGATCTCATACAGGACAATCAGGTGAAAGGCACACAGATGGAGGAACTGCAGGAACAGGTGCAAATTAGTTACTTGGAAGTTGAACACATTCAGACTGAACAAGGTGCTGAAGTTCATGTGGAGCAGTTACATGTTGAGCATGTAAATCAAATACAGATGGAAGAGGTACAGGCAGAACTTATAGATGGAACACACCTTGAACAAGTAGAATATCAAAGTGTTGATCAAGGAGAAGCAGAAGAAAAGGAACCTAATCAAATAGATGATGCGGATAAGGAACATCATGAACAAGCTGAAGACTTAAAAACACAACAATTAGTGGACATGCAGAATGAAAACATGGATGACTAAGACAAATAATGACACTGCAGGTTTAGGAATGAAATACCAAATTATTTTTGTTAACTTTTACATTGGTTTTTGAACTGTCAGTGGTCACCTTTCCAATACGCTGTCCATAGGAAGCTGGACCAGTGGACCAAAATTAGCTTTATTCATGTACAATTAAACTTCTCTCATATGTGAAAAATAACTTTCCCATTCATGTAATGCCATGGAACAGAAGCTACCGCAGACATGGACACCTTTGTGAGGTTTTTAGCAATTAATAGCTTGTATCATTGTTACACCATTCCTGGGTATATGTAAGAGTAATTTCACCTCTTTTCCTCTTGCAGTAGAAGCAAACTCTTGTATAGTATTGCAGGGTGTCTGTGGCAGAAGAATCACTAAAATCTGAGGGTTTCTATTGTAAGTGGCAATTACATACCTGTGAATTTTCAGATCTTTCAGGCTGGGCTAAAATTAGCATTGTTGCTGGAGGTGTCTGAGCACAGAAATCCCGTGCCTTTTCAGCACTGACTAGTTAAACTTCCCAAAAGTTTCTAGAGTTTTTGAGAATTTAGTTCTGTAAAAGGCAATGTAGGTAATGTTATAGTGCTTTATATTTTTGCTTAAAATTGTCAGCTACTGGTTTTGTTTTTGCATTAAATTTAGAGGTGGGGGGCTGAGGGAGGGAACAGATTCCACATGGAGGCAGCAGGACACTCTAAAAGGGACACTTAAAAATAGAAAAAACTTGGTAGAGTCTGTGGCAAAGACAAATCGGATAAAAGCTACTAGCAGACTCTTCTTTTATAAGTAATCATTTTTGAAAATGAATATGTTTAAACATATAGAGATTTTTCTATATGGTATCAGGTTCTTGGTTTTTTTGAATAGAAATTCTGACACTTGACACAAAGATATGCTAAACATAAAAGTAAAAGCCATAGGTATGAGTGGTAAACTGTGGATTGAAAAATAGAAATGTAAATAGTTTAATCAATATTAGACAATAAAACAATACCAACCATTAAATGTTGCATTACTTGTTTTATCCATTAGGAACAACTGAGTGGCAATTACAGTGCCAGCTTCCACTGTTAAGAATCAATCACATTTTTAATATGATTATTATCTCTTTACTGTGAAGTTAGATTCGTTTAGAAAATACTTGTCTATCTCTATGCTCAAGGATACTATGAACTACTAATTCTTAATTACTGCTGGAGGTTAGAGGTGCTCCACATTTCTGAAAAACTATTTTCAAAGCCTTAAATGGAGGAATTTTTGCAAGGACATTCCTAATGCTCTTGGTAATCTTGTAGGTCTTAGCTAAAATCAGGCTTTTGTATTCCATGTTCAAATGCAGAACTATTTCCTGGGATTTGTGCATTTATTTAGTCTCATTCAAGAGTATGTTTCATTGTAGCTTTTGAGAAACTGTTGCAAAACAAACATGGATCTCAATTAAACTTTCAAGCAATTTGATTAATGTAACTTGCATTCTTTTTTTTATTATGTTTTGTGTTTTCTGGATGCAAGTAATTTGTGATGAGATTCTGTGCAGAGGGAAGAACATGGCCCAGTGTTAATCATGAAAATAAAATCAGTTATTATATTTATACCTGGCTTCTGATAAGCAGCTTGTCTTTTGATAACATGGAGGGGACAGGCCTCCTTGCTTAGCTGCATAACGCTGAAATTGTGGGGGTATTTGTGCATAGAGACAAAGTCAGTCTCTGTGGAATTAAAGGAAGGATCCGTGTGCCTGACCAGTGAAACCTACTTTTAGGTAATTAAAGTCCAATGTCAACTGAACAGTTTCTGGGTATTGGTAACAAGGCCAGTGGTTTGGTAAGCACAGTTGGGCCATTTCTTCATTCAGTTTGATCTCCCCTTTCCAATAACAGTTCATGAATTTGGTAGGAGAGAAACAAATAACACCCAAACCAGTGGTGTTGGGCCCACTGGTAACCCGTCTAGATTCCCTCTGAGCCTGGGTGGGAGCATGATGGGATTATGACTCGTCCCCTCCTCCCCCGAAGGGACAGGGACAAAGACTCTCCTCAAGTGGTAGCTCTGCTAGAGAGCCTTCCCCCCCTTCCCTGTAATTCCCTTCCCATATGACTGAAGCCCAAAATGCTCCCATCCGTGAAGTCCTTTGTGCCTCCTTGCTGCAACACCTGATCCTGAAGGAGGGAAGGTTGATGGGGGAGTGGAAGGTCTGGAAAAGCCACCTTGCCATCCTCTCTCAGCCCCCAATGTCTGTATAGGCACGCAGACCTCTCTAAGCTCCGTATTCCCTATGCACTGTTGGAAGAGTTCTTCCCCCTAAACACGCACGCACTGCAGGTCCCCGGAGCCCTGCGCGACGCGTGTCCTGGGAGTTGTACCTTGGAACTACGCCAGTCTGTAAGTTAAAACTCCTGAAGCCGGGAAGGGGGAGCAGCTGTAGCTCCTGGGATGCGTGTGGGGGGGGCCGGGACGGCCTGGAGGTGCCAGTGGGGAGGGGGGCTGGTCGACGCTGCCCGGGTCCGGAGCTGTCCGAGGTTTGGAGGCTCCCGGGTGCCGGGGGTCTCTCCGAGGCAGCGAGGGGAGCGTGTGTCAGCGCAATGGCGGCTGGGGCAGGAAATGGGCGCGCGCGGGGACTGCTGCTCCCGGGATCGGGATCGGGATCCCGGGAAGGGAAGGGCCGGACCGGCGGGGCCCTGCGGAGCCGGGGATGGAGGTGGAGGGAGGCAGCTGGCCCTCAGGTACCCGCGCTTCCCTCGCCAGGGAGCCCAGCCAGCCTGGGCACCGGGGATCGCGGGCTGCGTGCAGGCGAAAGAACCACCCCCTCGAGCATCTGCTAAAATGCCGCTGAGGGAGTTATTACTGATAATTTCAGTAATAGCAGGTCGCTGCTGTTCTGGTTTGTGAGTTGGATTGCCTAGAGGAAGTATCCTGGCGAAAAGGAATGATGGAGACATTCCAAGACCACCTGGACGCGAACCCGTGTTATTCCAGGTTAACCCGTGTTATTCCAGGTTACCCCGCCTTGGCAGGGGCGTTGGACTGGATGGTCTCCAGCGGTCCCTTTCAACCCTAACGATTCCGTGGTTCTGGCATTTCCCGGTGGGCTTATTGGTGCATTTTCCTAACGCTGAGGCTTTTTCAAAACCCTCGGAGCAACATGAGGCTATACCTCATAACGGGTTCCATTTGTTATTTAAATGCAGATTCTTTGAGAGAAAAATGTGTCTTACCTGACACCCTCTCACATTTAGAATTAATGGGAGCCTGAGGCAAAAATATTTTCATTCGAAGAAATCCCATCCTGTGCTTGACCATGGAAGGAGCAGAGACACACTACTAAGTTTTCTGGTTGGGTTGTTATTCCTTAGATAGTGTAATATTTCCATATAGCTCCAAAGCGTCAGGCACAGTCACTTCCCTAACAGCAGGTATCAGAAGAATGCTCCTTTAAGGATGTAGTCTGGCATTTCAGTTGATTCACACCAATAGATTTGTTGATATTATGGGTACACACATGTTCCAGCATGTTTAAATGGTCCCAGTTCAGGAAGAAAACTGAAAACTGATGCTTGTTTTCAGAGAGAGAAGAGTGTTTGTTTATATGTATATAAAAAAAATCCACCTGAATTTAAGATGTATAAGTCTATCCAAAAGGGTCCTAAATTATATATATGATATTTTTTCTTGCACTATGTATTTACTTTTTAAATATTTTCTCAGATCTATACCAGTTCCAGGAGCTGAGCAATCTCATGACTGTAAATGAGCAAATAATTTGATTGAGTTTATTTTTCCTGTCCACTTAAATATTACCATCCATCTTCTAGTGCCTTTACTTCAACTGAGACTTCTTTTCTAAATAGTATCTTATCTCACAACGAGACTCGAGGACTTCATAGATAGATAGATAGATAGATAGATAGTTAGTAGGTCTGTTTTGGAACTACAAAATAGAGATGCCTGAATATGCTGATATTCCTCTACTTAACAATTGCTTGTTTGGAATATTTCCAAGTTGTTTTTTTTACATCGCACCTTCTGGGGTATTTTAAAAAATATTGTCCATTTGTGGAGTCCGTAGATTTATCAGATGAAAACAGTGATTTTGTAAACTAAGACAGGATTTGCACTATTGCAAATGCAAATAATTCATTATAATGCATTCTGATCTTACTAGGCAATTTCGAAGGCAATTAAGTGGCACTGGAAAATATTTGGTTGTTCATACTGCCTCCACATTGCAATAAACTGATCTATTAGCCCTTTGCTAAAAAGGATTTTTCTTTGGTTCCTGTAGGTTGAACTTCATAGCAGGATTTTCTGGATTTCACCTCTGAGGAAATGAGATGCTCCATGGAGTGGAGCCACTGCAAGTTCCTGTTCCACGAGATACACAGCACTGCAAGCAGACACAGCATCGTGGCAGCTGTAGAGCTTTGCTTGGGGAAGCACATGTAACTGAGGTGGTTGTAAGATACGTGTCCAAAAGGTGCTCTTAGAAGGATTAACTGCTTACAGCTGCGAATACCACACAACTTTTTCATGGCCAGTTGTAGCCTCCAGTGTTATTCCGAAGCCCTGGAAGTGGGACGTGTTTGCTTCTTTTCCTGATTTTTACTGTGAGGTGGGAAATAAATTTCAACCTTTGAAATTCCTGGCTAACTCTAGAAAAATCTCCAGCATGGCTCTTCCTTGTGTTTGGAAAGAAAGTAGTCCTTCATGCATAGACATCTCTCTTTTGGGACACTTGGCAAATATTATTTAGCTCAGCCTCCAAGTCTTCCTGTAAAGTACATAAATGGCTTTTATTTTCCCCTTTTTAATTTTCTGTACTTTTTTATGGTTACACAGACTAAATAATTCTGCAAGCAGGCAGTAATGGAACTGGAAACACTGTCCCGCTTTCTGACTTTCTCTCCCGAGGCATAAAACCAAAGACTCTTCTTATTGCAAGGAAAACGAGTTAGGAAAAAAGATAGCTCCAAAATAGAAATCTTGCTTGAAATATGAGACTATGCCTAATGTGGGAAGTATAGGGATAATACTGACTTTGTTATGCTTATAAAATAAATGCAAATTTGCACACTCAGAACCACGAAAAATTACTTGGAAAACACTAATATTTTCTCAGAAATTATACATTTCCAACAGCTTCCAAGGATTTTCATTACTTTCAGCATTCATTCATACGTTGAGCCTCTCTTCTGGTTGTGAATTGGTATTTTAAGATGCAGAGAGGGTTAGAGATTATACCACTCTCAATATCTGCAATGAAATAATTGTAAGTATGTCTGTGCTAGTGATAAATCTTCTTAGTGCTGCATGGAGACAGATCTGCTCGTAGAAGATTATTGGGATACATTTTCTGCTGGTTGTCATGACAATCACAAATCCATGCAGCTGCACAGCAGTGTATTAATCTGTGCGTGCAGTTTAATCCCGTTTCCAAATTAGATCATCAATACTGAACAGATAGATAACAGCTGGTTTAAATGCTGTCTGTTCACTTCTCTGAAAATAGCACCCGGAGTCCAGCCAGTACGCCTCCAGTTTTCTAGGAAAGACATGGTATTAAGCCATGGAGCAATTTGCTGCTGTAATAGCCGTGTACAACTTGGCTCAGTGTCCCACGTCCCGTATTCTTCAGGTGTTAATAATTAATGCAATTTTTCTCAGTCTGAATTATGATGTCATTTTTGTTTTAGAAATGATATCAGAAGTTTAAGGACTCGATAGTCCCTCATTAAGAGAACCTAGTTATTACACTGTGTAGCAATGCATGCTGATGCTGTCATGACCTTTAAAGCTCTTGTTGCAAATTAAGGAGGTATTTAATCTGAAAGGAAGTTAAGAAACACGAGTATTCCCTGCAAGGCAGTTAGGGTGTGCTTGAAAACTCATCTGGCATTGAACAATTCAAGACAACTACTCCTGGTGTGTCTTGAACCTTCTTTAATTATTTTATAATTAGTGTATTTTATTATTTTGCAATTATTATTTCAATATTATTTCCGTTATTATTTGCAATTATTACTTCCATAGCTTTTCGTGTAGTTTGCTTAAATGTACTTGTGAACTTCAGTGTTTGTAAAAGGTTTCATGAAGTCAAGGTAATCAGGCTCAGTTCACGTGGCCTCTTCTAGGGGCTGTTTGTGTAAAATGTCAGCCCTGTCCTGCACACCAGGCCCATAGATAATGCAGTTTTCCTTAGAGCACACTTGAAAGAATCAGCTTTCCTTAGTCCTGCAGGAGTTGATTGCACTGGCAGTTGTCTTCTCTGCCCTGCCAGGCCACCATGAATTAATTGTGGGCTGAGAGGGGCAGCATGAAAGTACGCTAATAATTATAGAAGGATAATCTACCAGTGCTTCTCGGTTTTGGTTTCATTTTTATGCATGACAGAGCAGTGTAAGTTTGGGTTTTTTTCCATTGGTTACGGATTCCATAGAATCCTCATTTGGTTTTGCAGAACTCAAGCTGAAGAGTCTCTTTCAATAAATAATAAATAAAGTTCCACTTCTCTGGCCAAGCATGGCATTATTGCACTGAAGGAGAGCTGGTCACTTACCAGCTTCAGTAAATATAACATTTAAGATGAGTAATCAGTGTTTAATTTCCAGTGGCACATTTTCATTGGCATTTAAAGGGAAGTCTTTCTTTACTTACTCTCAGCAGTGCACAAGGCTGTTTGAGCTATCAAGCAGCATGCCAGAGGTGCATAGGGATTTCAGTTTTCCAGGGATGTTTAGCCAGGGATGTTAGCTTTTCAGAAATAATACTAATGCAAAGTGTCAGCTTCCACAGCATATCGATGACAAATTTTTATTTTAATTTGAAGTGTAATCAGCTCCATTTGGCCAAGATTTCTCTTGACAGCAGTTCAGTTGCAATTAAGATTGACAACTTTTTTCATAAGTAATGAAGATTTGTAAAGATTTTATTTCAGTACCTTCTTGCTTATTCTTCCTTAGGGTTTTGCTTTGGGGTTTTTTAATCCCTTGTGCTTTTTTCTGTCCCAAACCCCTTTTGGTTTCTTGATATCGCTTGAAACAGCTGATATCTTGCTAAGTAGAGAAAAATAAGATGCAGGTTTCCCTTCAGAATCAAAGCATAGGAGCATCAGTAAGAGCTGGGTTTGGCCTTTTTCCCAGATGCGGATTATATCATCCTCTGTGCTGGTCTCTGATGACCCTGGATTCAATGACAGCCTGTATTAGGGAGGGTTCGAAACATACTGAAACTTGAAACCATGACACCATTAGAAGCTTAACAAAAACCAGTATTTATTACCAAGAGGTGGCAAACAAAACGAACAAACCCAAAAGGGAGGAAGGAGGAGAGAAATAAGCCCCCAGCACGACCTCCCCAGTTACCCAGCTCTTGCCCATTAAGTTACCTTACCGACCTAGCATGCCTATAGTTACCCATAGCAGAAGCTGCATCCTTGGAGAGTCAGTAAGTTCACAAAACTGGCAGGCGTCCCCGCCAAAGGCAACGTTGTCCTTGGTGTGAAGTTAGCTCCCCCCAAGAAAGCACTATCTGCTTTTTATACAATTAACTGAGTGAACACAACCTCCCAGGTGTGGCCAGCACTGCCCAGCCCGAGGCCCTCAGTCCCACCTCCCGGTTATGTCAGTGCATCTCTTCTGTGCACTCATGGCATTCCCTGCACCTGCGTACTGTACTCTGGGGGGTCTTTTCCAAATGAGTCTGGGGGCATCCTTCATCCTCCTCCTAAATCTCTCCTTCAAGCGACCTTGGAGGACAACTAGCCAATCCCAGAATACCAATTAAAACAGTTTGTACGAGAAGCTCTCTTCAAGGACAACTTTCTGGTTTATCAGTGCTTGTTTTCCCATAACTTGGCAGGGAAAGAGCAAAGCTTTCACAGGTGGCAGGGCCAAACACAGACCAAAAGTATCAGCATAAATTCACCCTGGTATACCGCCTGAGAACATGTTTGGTAGAAAAATCAAAGATTGAACTTAAGAAATACCTGGAAACTAGCCCAACAAATGACATGAATATTTAGTCATTAAGCAAATTATATTGAATATATAGGAATAGAGATTGGTGTTGCCAAAAATTCTGTACTTAGCAGAACAAACTCATTGTGACTGAGGCTTAATTCTTGCTAAACATCACATTATTTGGGTGTCTCACACAGAGCTATGCTCATAAAGCCTGATGTTGAGAAAATATTTTTTAACTTTTCTTCACATGAGGGGGTGATAGTTTCATGCATAAATTTTGTGTGTAAATTGCTGCATGGGTCTGCATCACAGTCAGTGAATTGTCTTCTGTGCAACCTTTTAGAAATTTACTTTAAAGGCGCTTATGGGTTTTTTAAGGCATGCCTGTAGGATAGTTGAGCAGTGGTAGTGTTCTACACATGGAAAGACTGCATCTGAAACCCTTCTTCAGGGCTTAGGACAGGGATTCAAATACACCACCAAAATCTGAGTAGGTGTTCCAGTCATGAGGTTATTTTGTGGTAGCTCTTTTGACATGGGTTCTGTTGGGTTTGTTTTGTTTAAAAACATGTGGAAGTTGTTTTATTCCAGATGTGGAATAACTTCATGTTCTTAAAAGAAACTAAATTGCCTTTATGAGCTCCACATAACCAACATATGGGGCCACACAGGACCTTTACTGAAAAAGATACTGTTTTGGGACATCGAATCTTGGGCTATTCATAGGGAAAAGACAATATCAATGAAACTGAAATGGTATCAATGACAATGGTATCAAGACAATGGTATCAATGAAACTGAAAAGTGGAGCCAACACATCAGTAACTCACCATAAGAATGTAGCTTCCTGTACAGATGTGTTGTTTCAGAAATTGTTTCCTTCAGAGAAGAGCCTGTCTTGGCAGTATCCTTGTTTTGTTCTCGGTTATTTTTCCTCTGTCCAGTCTGATCTGAGAACTTCTTAATGATAAAAGCCTTTATGTGGCTGGATGAGTATACTAAATGATTTTGAATGTGCTGTATTGCACTGGGCTGCCCACAGTGACAGTGACATTTAACTGGAAATTGCTCCACCTGTTGACTTGCAATATCTAGGGGTGAATGGGAGAAGCTGTTTCCATTGACCTCCACTCCATGCTTTGCTCTCTTCAGGCAAGTGAGGAACAACCACTGGCAGCCTGTTGGGAGGGAAAAGCCAGTGATAACAGCAGTGAGTGCTTTGGTGGTAGTCAGAGCCAGTGTGGGAAGAGGAATTGCGGCAACCCCCAGTTCTCTGGCAGGTTTTCCTTGGATATCGCACATGTGAGTCTGTGGTGGCTATCTGCTTACATATGTGTCTGTGTGATAGGTACATTGTAAGATATAATTGAGTGTGGGATCAGAAGGATGTAAAACAGAAATGTGGAATTAGGGCTGTAGTACAGGGGGAAAAAGTTGAGTGAGAACCCTTGAGGTTACGTACTTTTATCTGACCCTGCTTTTGTTTTCCTGGTTCCATCGAAGGAGCATATGTTTCTCTGATGTGTGTCCACACAGTGAGAAAGGCCTTCTTCTCATTTGATGTTACTATTCAGGTCACCTTAGAAACAAGTGTAACTATCTGCAAATGTGAAGAAAAATGCTGAGAAAATTTTAAAGTCAGAGCCAGTTTTGGTGAATGCATTCAGTAAAGGAGCCTGGGCTTTGAAGTCTTGCTGACTCAGCAATGGTCTTGATGTTGTGGCTGGTAGTCTACACAAAATGGTGCTACAGAGGAGCCTGGTTCCTGACTGCTACAGCATGAAAATGAGAATCAATTCCTTGATTATATTGGAGCCTTTTTCCACCAAGGACCTGAGCTTCACTTGGTAGATACTGAGATGACAATTAGGTGTAATACAGTTCCACAGAAATTTTATGCTTCAGAAATACTTTGTGAAGACTCTCTAAGTTTGGCAGCTTTAGCAATGGCAGTTCACTTTTGATGTTGGTCTCTGCTAATCCTCCCAGTAGTAAATATAGCGTGGTGTATGTAAGGGATCTCAGGGCTCTGAACAAACACTGTCTGCCAAGGTCTCTGGAATTTTAAAGTTTATTTGGACTCTCATTCTGTTTGTATTTGTAGTCAAGTTTTACACTGCTACCATAATTTTCATAGGTGTAAGACATTCTGCTAATAGAGAGATTGACAAATGTGTTTCAGTACAGAAGTGATATGGAGATGCTCAAAAGATGTCTGGTTTTTGTCTGAATCTTGAAGCATAAACACTAGGTCAACTGGTGAAACCACTTGAGGAAGGATGAAAAAATGCCTCTAGTAACAGTATTTTTTCTGTCTTCCTCGAATTAGTATGTTAGAAATCAGAATTAAAAGACAATCTAAATTATTCTGAAATAATAATTACAAGAAAACTTTGTTAGAACTGGAATTCTCATATTGGCTGAAGGAAGAGAACTCAGCTTCATCAGGCCATAAGTAAAGTCCCAGTATAAATTTTTTTTAATCTGATTCAGTAGCATTGCAGAACTTTTCAAATCTCAGAATTCTGTCTTAAATTTACTGCTGTAATAAGAAATTCAGATTTAGGAAATGTATTGTTAAGACTCCTTTACATGATGAGAAAGTCCATTGTTGGTACTAAAATAGGAAAGGTGAACAGATTCCTTCTTCATCACAAATGAGACTCCATTGTTTTAATTTCATCCATCACACTAGCAGTCTTGGTCCTTTAGCAATCTTTCAAGTTCGATTCCAACAATTTATGAAACTTTGTGGTCATTTTTGTGTGATTGTCTTGGGCATAAAGTAACAACTCATTAAAGCTGTTGGCTTAACCTGTTTACTTCTGTAAAGTGAACTGTACATACAAGCAGAAAGTTATGTGCATTTTTTGTTACTCTGGAAAAATATGTAAAACACCTTAAAGGAATATTAGGAGTATCCTCATCAGGGGTAGTAAGCAGAAGTTGTGGCATTGCCTAAAGTGAACAATATGTTAGTCTATGTGCACATTGCATTTCATTTTCATGAACAAGAATAGAGCATAGCAAGGGCAAGTTGCCTTTTTGCTTGGCTTTTGATTTAACTTTGCACACAAGTGGTGTATATGTTCAGTTCTGTATCATGTCTATGAAAAATTGTGGAGTTCTGTCTGGAGAGTGCAGGGAGTGCAGGATATCAGCTCGATGCTGGCTTTGAGATGGGAACAGGCTTTCAAATTAATGGTTCTCTGTTTTTTGAGTACATGATCACTGCCGTAAATAACTCCATCCTTGCCTTTCGAGTGGTTAGGGGTACCCCCAGGTTTAAAATGAGAGACAGAAATGTATGAAGTTCTTTCATCCAGTAAACCAAATGATGCCAGCCCTGTGGTTTAGAGGTTATGAGAATAATCTCTTTCCAGTCCTGTTGAGCTCTGCATGGTGTCACCAGATTAAGTGGTGTGATTAGCTGGGTTAAGTACTAATTATATGAAGAGGATGCAAGAGACATGCGTTTTCTTTCTTTTTCTCTCTCAACTGGTGCTGTGGCACTGAGAAATGCTGCTGCCATGGAGAGACAGGAGAGTGAATATTGTCCATCAAGGTTGAGTCAGAGACCTTTGAAGGAACCAGAAGAAGCTCTTAATCATTGTGTTAGAGGCTGAAAAGCTTAGTGCCAGCAAAGCAGGCAGGTGTAGCTCAAGGCAGTGTTGACTGTTCACACATGGTACATCACCAGGCAAGATTAAAGGCAGTGTCATGTCTACTCTGAGATGCTTGATGGAAAATTTCTTCAAATACACCTCTTCAGAAGCTGATCGTGAGACTGCTTTCTGAGAGGCTTCAGGCTCTTAATGGAACTTGTTTGCTAGATAGAGGGTATAGGAGAGCAAATAAGTCAAATGTCCCCTCTTACCTGAAAGTAAAGATGTTACTGCAAATACTGCAAATGTCTTCATTTCCAGACCTGATTTCTGCTATCACTCTGTGGTGCTAAAACAATGCAATGTCATTTGTAAATGGCTGTGAAGAGTAAAAGGTTTTGGTTTTGACTCTGCAGTTCTTCATGATGCATTTTTTTAATAATCAGGGATGTGGAAGGGTGCCCTTCTTGAGAAGGGGTGAGAACTTGGCCTTTTACTTCCAGAGGCTCTGACTACTGTGCTCAGGCTGATGCCCTGCCCAGCACCTGACAAGTCAGAGTTTGTCCTGAGAGAATGTAAGCTTCTGGATTGCCAGCTGCACTTTGTTCAGATTTCAG
Organism: Manacus vitellinus; assembly: GCF_001715985.3. Taxonomy (NCBI): domain Eukaryota; kingdom Metazoa; phylum Chordata; class Aves; order Passeriformes; family Pipridae; genus Manacus; species Manacus vitellinus. The sequence goes on along the minus strand of NW_021940508.1, from coordinate 3,654,750 downwards.
GGCAACATTAAGCATTTCGTGTCTTATCTTGCTGGCCTCATGGTGTTAGCCTGTGTAGTTGGAAAAGCTGAACAGGCCCTTCCTCTGTATCTCTTGTTCCCATTTTCCTCTATTTGCAAAAGCTGTCCTAGAAACCTTAGCAGGTCTTATGACTTTATGTTTTTAAATGACATGTCACATGATCCACCAGTGACACTGTGTGTTGCCTTTAGTAGTACACCAAAGCATCATTGTGGTTTTAAAGTCATATTTTTTTCTCAGAATCCTTTCCTGCTGGTAATATAATTTCATGTGCATACCACTTAAACAGCAGTTGCATTCATAACTGTCTTGAAAAAACTCTCATCCAGAGGTTTTATAGTTTAATTATAATGATAAATGGAAAAAAAATATGTTGTGCTCAAGCAATTATCACCATTTAAGTAGTACAGACTCTTACAATTTTTTTACTCTCTCCATTTTTTTTCTCTTTCCTTTCTCTTTGTTTCCTAAACACTAATTATGAACTAGTTCCTCTGATTGTTTTCCTATTGTTTTTTTTTCCCCATTTTACAAAGTAAAATTAAATTAGAGTTTTTTCCCTTACATTGAATTTTGCTTCCCTCAGGCAGCTGCTCTTTCTTGAGCTGATAGAAGGCTGCTGGAAAGGGGTAGAGCATTAAGCAAATCCGGGATAGATTAGTCAGTGAATGAACCACTAGCAGCATTACATTGTCATCTGTTTAAAAATAGATTGCTATTTCAGAACTTTAGTCTGATAGGAATAGCTTATAAACTCTTCTGCATGTCTCTAGTCTCAGATGCATTTCTGGATTCTCATATGAAATTCTCCTGCAGATTTCTTCAAGGAGAAAATAGAGGGAAGGTGAGGAACTGGAGTATCTTACCTGTAGACTTTTAAATAAACGTGGGCTTTCAGATTGTATTGTGTGAATGATGGCTGTAATGGAACTGCACTGGGGGAGTGGATCCTTGCAGGGAAGATTATGGTTTAAACATGGTCTAAAATTTGCTTATGCTGTACTTCAGTGTATATTTGCTTTTTGCTTCTGTAGTGAACCTATACTTCCTGAAATCATGGAATGTAATTTGTATCTGTGTAATACCATAGAGTTACATGTAAGAATAGAGTTACATGTAACGATGTGGACTTATTCTTAATTTCCATTTTTCAAATTTGACAAAATCTTGTCCCTACACTTGAACATTGAATGTGTTACTCAGTAACATTTTAACAAAATATCAGCTGTCTTAGCTTTTGAGATGTTTTGTGGTCTTCTGTGTGGTAAGTGTTATGATCTTTTGTATGGCAGTTCATGCCAGATGATATATATTTAGCTGTTCCAAAAATCTTTGGAAAAACAGTTCCCTTTCCAGTGGATTTAATTAGAAAAAGTAAAGTAGGAAGAACACTGATGGGTTTCCTAATGCTGCTGGATACTCAGATTTGCACTGTTCTTTCTAGTGGAACACTGTTTACCTTCATTTTGACAATAACAATAATAATAATAATAATAATAATAATAATAATAATAATAATAATAATAGTCTGAGTTCAAGGACACATACTGAACAAATGCCAATGAGATTAGCTAATGAAATTAAATACTAGCCAAATGTATTAACATTAATATTTACTCAAGTCAGGAAAGGTTTTGCTGTTCAAATGTGATGTGAAAAGTAGGATGGTTTTTAGGGATTTGAGATGTAGCAGCTTTTTCTGCATGACTCTGCCTTTCAGTGAATCAGTAGTGAGACCTGTACTACTTGGCCCTCTGTAGTGTTCCTCTTTTGCACCTTCCGAGCCAGAAGGGTCTTGGTCTGTGCCTGCCCCAAACACTGGCAGCTTTCCCTGCCTTCAAACCCTGGCTTCTTTGCTGATCCTTGCAGCAGAGCGAGGCAGTTGCCTAAACCTGTTGGTGTACAGCCTCCTCAGCACACACTGATGTATTTGAACATTTGGTTTGAGAGACAATATTATGGATTTTTCAGTGCTCCAAAACCAGATAAGTTTAAGGGGGAGGGAAAAAAAAGGCTTATAAAAGAGCCTAGGATTGCATGTGAAGCATTTAGCAGCAATACTGAAGCCACAGTCACAAAAGAAGAGTAAAATCTAGAGTTGTGTTCTATCTTCTTTGGGTTAATATCCCTCACTTAGGATCCTTACTATGCATCACAGCAGATTAAACTGAGAGAACAGCTGAATTTGCAGTGGGCTGTCTTGAATATTTCTTGCTGTCATTACACTTTTTCTCTAGATCCCAATTTCAAAAATACCCATCCTAATTTCACTCCTGTTCTCAATCCAGTGGAAAAGGAATCTTTAGTGGGCAAGAGATCTGTTATATCTTTTCAAATTGCTCCCTGAAGAATAATATCAACTGCTTTTCTTCTGCCCAGACACATTGAAAAATCACCTTATAAGTACTTAACCTTTTAGTTCTCAGTGCTTTTGAGGAGTGCATATAGGGTGATAAACTTGATTACATTGTAAGAGGTAATGTTGTTTCTATTTGCTAGGGCCAATCTAGTAAGTGAGAGTAGTGAAATAAAACTATGATAGGCAATCCAAACCAGAACATTTTCTGTTTTCCTTGTATGGAAATACATTTTAAATTTCTGTTCCTTGCAAATAATGTCACCTACTTAGCAATGCTTATCTGCCTAAATATACAATCATTTTCTTGATATGAGTAAAGACTGATTTCTTCTGTGATTTCAGTGGGACTCAAAGTATTGCCTATTTCTTACTTCTTGTACTACAGTTTGCTTTTTCCAGAAGATTTGTTTTATTTTCACGGAAAACTTATATGTCAAAATCATTTTTAGTGAAATAACTGAATTAGATGTGAGTTTTTTCTGTTATTTAAAAGGCATCTCTGTTGACTTTGAATACATGTTTAATGGAAACTGATTTTATCCTAGAAGAACAGTTTCAAGGCACATTGACCAATTTGCGTTATACCTCAGGAAAGGAAATAACATAGACTGGCTGGGTTAAAGTTTTGAAAGGGTAAATTTAATTTCAAAAGACAGTCAGACTTCAAATTATTCCCTCCCATGTATTTCAAAGACCTGGGAAATCAATGGGCTCTGCTAATAAATTCTTTTTTTGTCTTTGCTTTTAATGCAATTTTCTGCACAATTCAAAGACAAAGTAATTAATTTTAATTTTCTTTCTAGCTGTGAAAGGATGAAAGGGATTTTTTTCCCCTTCATTTTAGTTTCTACTTCACAAGTATTGATGTATTAGCTTAGTATTGTTTGTGTTGCATTGATTGTTATGCATTGATTTTCTTTTCCATATACCCTAAGCACTCTACAGACTGTGGATTTGATGTGAGGCTCCACCAGGTGGGCTGCACCCAGCCAGTGTTGGTAGGGTTACGTGACCTCTGAGTGCTGAGGGCTCTGTGCATCCTTCCTTCATCTCTCATCCAAGAGCTTATGCCAGCCAGTCACCTGGGGAGGTGGAAAGGTGAGTCTGTGCTGCACCCTGATATCAGTGTGGCATGAACTGCCTGTCAGTCCCTGGTGGGTCTTGTGAGTCAAACTGGAGCGCTCCCTAGACACAGCCAGTCACTGCCTAAAGATCATGGAAAGATCTCTTAAGGCTAGGTTACAGATTAGGGCACACCAGTGTGTTTTTCCTCAATCTCCTATCTCTGGTTTTGGCAAGAAGGAAGTTGGACTAAATGAACATGGGAACTTGCTTGGATCTATAGTTTTCTTCTACGGTGACCTGTGCCAAGTTGTGCTTTCCACGCTCCTGCCTGTATCTCGTCAGCAGCTCTGGGAATAGGCTGATCAGGTAAAATCCTTGAGAGATCAGGTTCCATCAGTGAAATAACTGTGTTTGTCTTTAGGGGTCCATTCCAGAATGAGTGTGGGATCAACCCAAAAGATAAGGGTTTTCAGTCTTTCTGGTGCAGTTGAGGACACTTGAGCAAGCATCCACATGTATCCTGCTTCAGTATGCAGGGCTCAGGCTTATTAAACTTCTAAATAGGTTTCAAAGTCCATTGTTTTCTCCTCTGAGTTACAATTGTAGAATTAAGTTGTAGGCAAGAGTTAGTGTGTTCTAATGTGGAGGGGTGGTTTTGTGGCTGTTTTTTCCTTTTTACATCAGAATTGTTGTTTTCTTGGTTTGATAACAGTGTGTACAACAGACATTCTGTTGTGGTGAAGGAGTCAGTACAGTTTCACATAGAATCCACTGAAGGTGTTTATGTTCTGTTTCAGCCAGGGCTGCTGCATATGTTAGTATTCTGTATGTGGAAAAACAATGCCATGTCTTAGCATTGTTGGCAAGAATATTCTTGGTAAGAATATTTATAAGGCTGAGAATGATAGAATCATTTAGGTTGGAATATCCTTAAGATGATTAAGGTCAACATGTCATGGTTTAACATTGCAGTGAAGTTTTCCCCTTGCCCCTGCTCCAGCTTGGACTTACTCACAGATCACAGGATTGTACCTGCTTGGAGTGGAAGTTTATCTCTGAGCCAGTCTCCTCAGAGATATATATACCTGCTCTGGGAGAGACTTATCCACAGCCACAGTGGCTTTGAAATGCACCATAATCCCTTTAGAGGCATACTAGCTGTGGCACAGTCATAACCACAGATGCTTTGAGATGCACCTGCTCCCACATGGACTCATCTGCAGGTCACAGTCTCTTCAGCTCGAGTTCCCACAGGAGTTCCAGCCTGTCCAGCACAGCAGCACAGGAACAGCAGTGATGCCTTGGTCACCTGCCAGCTCAGGGGCATCACTGTGGCTGCCATCAGTGTTCCCAGGCACAGCAGGAAGTTGATAAGAACAATGTTCATCATGTCTGGTTTTCGTCAAACAATAACTGGCAAACTGAGTCATGGCTGGGCTTCGTGAACGAAGATTTGGGAAAGGTCTCTACCCACGTTTGTCACAAGCGCGCTGGTGGCTAAAAAGGCCAATACAACTGCATTTGTAGAAGATGTCAATACAGGGCTTTGCAAAAGTGGGTAAAGCCTTCATACCTGCGCAGTGGATTTTTTAGGTGAGACACAGTGTGTGCTGAACTGAGCCCACCCTTTAATCCTGAGGTTCATCTGCCGGGGCCGAGCGAGCTTGGACGGTGGCAGCGAGGTCCTCAGGACGTGGGTTTAATTAGAGTGACCTCTTAGATGGGTAAGGCCAAGGGCAAACTGAGTGCTATACCAACTAACTGCAGTAATTCTGGGATGTACAGAAATGGGTGGCATGTGGCCCTGGGCAGAGAGAACAAGTTGTTTCTGGAGGTTCTCTGCTGTTAGTATTTCCTCCCACTTGATCTGGGAATATACAGGTCTGCATTCAGCCTGTAGCTGTGCTATATTTTGTGTTTTGAAAAGTTGTTTTGTTTTTTTTTTAACAACTCCTATGAAGCTCAGGGTTGTGTTTTATATAGGCACTCTGTTTTCTGGCATTCACAGAAGTAAGACTGAGAGTGCTTCTTAAATCAAAAAATGTGCTCGGGGCAAACCTTGAAAAAATGTTGATTTCCTTTGGCCACAACAGCTGTGCACTCAATATTACTGTAGCAAAAGCAGAAAAGTGGAGCTTTTATTTTCCCTGTGGTGTCTGGCTGCACAGCAGAGCTTTTGTGTCGTGTGTGGTCTGTGGTACAGGTATTGTGAACTGTTCTGTCTTTTATAAAAGATAGGTCTTCTATACACAGGAGATTGTTGGTATTTGCTTGCAACAACTGTACTTTCAAAGCTATGATTAAAAAAAGGGGACAATATTTTTCCTACAACTGACAATAAAAAAATCCCTGCTACTTTAAATTCAATTTGGTTCTGGAGTTGGCTCATGGTGCATATAATGTACTAAGCAGGAGACATGCTGTTCTTCAAAGGAATTTACACAAATTAAGCTAATTCCCTACCCTAGGGAAATACCTTCAAAATCTTCATCTCCTTGGGCTAGACAGCAGAGGGCCTGAAAAGGGAACTCTGGTGAATGTGTTGCAATATCCAGTGGCATCCTCATAAAAACCCTGTTACTCTGAGGATTTGAGTGGTAGGAGACCCTCCAGTGTGGCTTCTTTCACATTCACTATAACAAGAGCTGCAGCAATTTTAGCATTCAAAGCTGAGTGGTTTTTTGCCTCTCTGAAAGACAAGCTTAATAAGAGAGACCAATTTGCAAAACACAGTGCTTGGAGCCTTGGTCTAGCTGCTTGTGTGTTTTCATATGCTCCATTCAAAGCTTCTTAAAACCAAGTCACTTATATGTCACATATATCTGTCAAGATGGGATTTTAGGAACCAAAGTCTGTATATCCAGTGATCTCTCTCTTGGTTTGATCCTTTTTGCTTTCATTCCGAACTTCCTTAGAGTTGTGATGCAGGGTTTAAACTGAGCCTGCAGCTGAAGCCTGAGGGTATTTAGCAGTTAAAACAGTACTAGAATGTCAGTTTGAAAAACAAGGTTAAACAACAGCAGTGTTGGGCTGGCACAAGTCTTAAAGGATTGATACATTTGTTCACTGTCTTGTTTTGCTTTTTGTAGTGGTTTTGTTTTGGTTTGGTTTGGTTTGGGGTTTGTTTTCTTTTGATTGTTTATTTTGTTTTTTAAAGTTATTATTTGGGCAGATAAGTTCTCCTGAGGTTCTTCAGGTCACCAGTCAGCCAGACTGGCAAAAAAAAAATTAAATTATTGTCCTTCATTGTATTTGGATCGCTTCTGATTTCCTTGTTTTCCCTTCTCTCTTAGAATTTCTTTTACAGCCAGTGCCCTTTTGTGTGATATCAGGGTAGATTTTACTGGTTTAGAATACAGGAAGGAATGTAGGCCATAAATAGATGGCATATATTCTTCTAACACCAGAAATACTGAAATAGCTCATCTCAAAAGACAGGGAACACCTCACCCATTGGCCAGATGCCAGGAGGTTACAGGATTGACAATTAAGTGGCAGGCCAGAAAGGCAGATTAATGGTAGGCTGTGCTCTAAAAAAGAGCATGTTGAGCCCCAGGAGAAATTTCCGCAGGAGCAAATTCAGGAAGAATTCAGCCATATGCTGATGGCTTAAGGCAGTTTTGCCTTTCTCTTGACTCCTCTATCCCCACAAGGTTCTGGCATTCCCATGTGGTGTGTTGGTCCCCGTGATTCTCATGGAATGGGCTAGCTGCCTTCTCTGCCTTAACCGAATGTATTCAGGAGGGGCTCGTCTGTACAAGTCTGTTTGAAGGAAATCCTTCTTATACAGTCAGCCCTTTCTGCACAGCCAGGTAACTGCAAGGGCCCTTATAATTTTTGCAGAAGATAGTCTTTAGCTGGGTGACTTTGACTTGATGCTGAAAAGGCTGGCATTCATAAGACTGAGCTATCCAGACCCTCCTGTGGTTTTTTTTTTGTTTGGTGGGCTTTTCCCCACCATTAGTAGTTCTGTGTTTTTCCTTTTGCAAAGCAGGATTGCCCATACCTGCCATTCTGGAGTGCTCAGAGCCATAAATTACAGCTGTTCTTTGGTAAGGTGACACGGATGCCACTGCCCATCCAAAGACACTTATTTAAATAATAGCTTGTTGTTTGTACATGGGACTTCTGACATTGCTCATGGAGTTTTCCAGGCTTTTGTATGGACAGCCTGTGCAGCTGTGGTTATCCTCAAGCTCACAGAGCAGAATGGGATCAGAGTTCTGCCTCTCTAATGTCTGCATTGCTGTGGCAGTATAGAGCAGATGAGTGGTTTTCAAAAGCCCTGCTCTGCTACAGTGCTGTCCACCACAAAAACTGTGAAATACAGTTGAGTTTCATATAAAGAGTTTTTTATTACCTAAAATATTTTTACAATTGTCATGTGAAACAGGTTAAAGCAGAAAACAACTATGGGTCAGAATTCAGGCAATCCTGCAAGAAATCATCCTTTCCCCAAAGGGAGAACAAACAATATAAGAAGCATTCCTGGTTCAGAGAAGTGGCAGAGAGAGTGACAGACACCTGAGGTGGTACCTCTGACCTCTCTTTGTCTTGCTCACACAGGAGATCAGGGGAGGGGGTGTGGAGGGCAGCTCCACCTGGCAATGTCACCTGCCCTCTGCTAGTGCAGCACCTTAGCTGACTGTCTACCTGAGCCCCAGGCATTGAGTTACTGGTCTAATTTACTCCCCCTCAGTCTGGTGAATCTGTCCTGGCAGTCAGGTGTCTCCTGTGTTCATCAGTCGGATGTGCTGCAGGCTGAGAGCAGGGGAGGTGAGCTCTGCACTCTTAAGAGCTTTCATACCCAGCTCATCACCCTCAGGCTGCATGATTAGCAGTTGCTGACCAACTCCTGTTTTCCAAGGTTAAAGAAGAAAGGTAAAGAAGAAAATAGTGGTGTGCTGCTTTAAAGGTAAGTCATGCTTGTGTATTTAGAGTAAGGACTTCCACGTCTGTGCTGCCAAAGTTAAACTGGTGAAATGGTATGCAGGAGGCTGTCATGTAGTGAAGCATGTGGCTGTTATGTAAAGGTTTTAATTACTTTCTTCATCTGTCTGCTTAGGAACACGAGATGTCTGGCAAAATTTTGAGAAGGCTCAAGGCGTTAAAGAAAGCTCATCTAAATAAAGGAGAATTAACGTGACATTGCAGTTACTTAATCCTTTATTGTCCTGCCATGTGACTGCAGGGATACTAAGGCGCAGCACTGCTTTTGCCTTTCCTGTCATCTTCTAGAATTAGGTGCTTCATTAAACCCACCATGGGAAGGAAACAGAGGGGCAACGAACTTTCTACAGCAAGGCTTCAACACACAGTGACATTTCCAAGGCACAGTGACAAGCTCACAGCTGAAGAATGAATCAAAGGCAAACCCTACAGCCAGCTCTTGGACTGGTACCAGAATCAAGTAGAACTGCGCTCTTAAGGTCAGCTATTCAAAATTAACTGGAGGTATCTGAATTTATTAGGAGCAGTTAATCAGTTTTCTGTTTGACCTTTATCTATCAAGTTGGTTTTCAAAGCATCAAGCTAAAGCCTGAATATTTGTGTCAAATATTTTCCATGTGTCAAATGTACTGTATAGACACTGAGCACCTTGCTGCTTTCTTGCACAAATTTTGCAGTGTTAATTGCAAAGCCTCTTTGACCTTGTAGCTGAAGATCCCAACGTACTCACTCTGTGAGTGAGAAATTGATGTATACGGCTTCCAGTTTATCTCTGATTTTGAACAGGACATGTAATATGCAGATTAGGCAGATATGTTTTTTAAGTAATTTTCAAACTAATCCTTGGACTTTCCATAAACAGCTTTTTTTTTTTTTTGCTACATTTGTCACAGTTTCTATTATGTGCAGGATTGCATATTCACTCAGAATTACTTCATTTAAGCTTGTTATTGCGACATCTTGTTAATGGGGAAGTGATTACCCTGTAGACTATGACAACAGGATATGTGAATGAAGGAGGTCATGGAAAACACCGCTGCTCCAGGTGGAATCATGAGGATAGTGGAGAAGATGATGGGCACCCGGAGTGCTATGGAGGAGATGAAGAGAACAGGCAGCACAGGCTGACCCCATTTGAGAAACTAATGCAGGATATGTCTCACAATGAAAAAGTGGTGAAAGAATTAACCCTGGGAAAGAGAATTGCCTTCTATCGAGTCAGAGGAGAAATAGGAAGTGGGAATTTCTCACAAGTGAAGCTTGGAATTCATTCCCTAACTAAAGGTAGGCACCACTGCACTTTGAGTGCCCTTACAAACGGCCTTCTATGGAAAGAAAGGTGTTGCCTGAACTTAAATACATATATAGTTTGTACGTGTCTTTTTAATGTTGCTAAGTGAATCTGTGGGCAGTGTCACAGAAAAATGGTTGAGGTTGGAAAAATTTTCTCTAGATAGCAACCATTACAAGAAAAGTTCATCACTGCACTCCCTGGTGTTAACATATCTCATCCCATGGTTCAAACACTCCACACTTTAAAGCATGTGTTGTGCCTCCCCTACTACAACCTGTCCTGCCAATCTGTCCTCTTCCCTGCCCCAGCTCATGGGCTGCAGGGCTACGGGTGGTGAATGCCCACAGCAGCATGGCTGGGCATGCTCCTGCCTGCAGCCAGACGTAGCAAGGCTTCCTCTGTTTCATCACAAATAGTACTACTATGGACCAAGATTTTATTTGGTCACAGTAATTTTGGTGACAACTGTTATGCCTGCTTTACAGAATCATTTGCAGACAGCTGGAATGGGGCTATAGGTGTGGGCTGAGCAGGTGCAAGGAAACAAGCTCTGGAAGGAGAGTCAGATTGAGAAAAATGCCACAATAGTAAGTGTACAAAGATGCAGAGAAAACTAGTCACCCTGATGGAAAACAAGAACAATTTCTATTATTGACAGACAGGGGCAGAAGAAGAAATAGGACAGTTGATGACAAGTTCTTAGTTATACCTGTGACTGAAGTGTCCACTGCAGTTACCTAACCCTTCTAGTCCTTCACAGAAGATAGGGTGCTTTTCTGTGTTTAAGCCGAGAAAAATACTTGACAATTCAACACAAACACCACTTTGGCGATACCAGAGCTTGCTTTTTCAATCTGATTGACTGTCCTTCCTTCCATCCTCTTGTAGGTGAGAGAACAAGATATGCCCCGAAACCTGTATTATCTCCCATTATTTTCTCTGACTGCCTCTTTCAGCCCAGACTTCAGAGGGTGAGAACTTGTGTGCAAGAGTTGTTGCACTGGGAATCTAAGTGGAGAACTAATGGTTAATTTTTCACTTTTAAGCCTGCCTCTGTCCAAGGGTTGCTTTAACTGGGTGTGGAGTTTTTGATTTTGCTTGTTTAAGAAAAGCAACTCAGTTCTACTTGGCCCATGGCAAGTTGTTTCCTCTTCTGTGATTTTTTTTTTCTTCCAGAGGTAACTGTCTTGTACTTACTGCTGGAAGAAATTCTGCTCCTGTATCTGGAGCAGCAGGAATGCTAATGAAAGGCAGTTAGAAATTTGATCTGGATGAACCCTTTACTTGCTGAACTTACTTAAAAAACAAGTTGCTTTAGCATTTGAATAGAATTGATTGAAAAAATTTGAACTTGGTGAATACAGTAAACTTGGACAAACTAAATACCAAAACCAAAACTCTTCCTTTTTCTTGAAAAGTTTCTTTTTCATCAGAAATCTCTCCAATATTTTTTTTGCTTGTTTGTAGCTTTTTTTGGTTAAAATGTTCATTGGGCAAAGAGTTGATTTCTTGATACTAAATTTGCAACTGTCATGAGGAAGGAAGAATAAAAGATAAGCATTTTCTGACTCGTCTCTGCCTGTGAGCTTATCTGTGCTCATAAAATACAGTACATAGACAGGAGAACAGGGACGTGCACACAGGCATGCAGCCATACCCACTCCCCACCCCCACAAAGAGGATTCTGTTTTTTGCAGTAGATGCACATCGTTGTATTGGTGATGATGTTCCTGCACAATGTTAATGAGTACTAGTCTTTTTTTGCTGATTATATAAATACAAAGGCTTCGTTATTAATGCTGTTTGGATCTCTGTGGTAGGGGGTGGTATATGTGTCAGGGCTGTTCAGCTCCTCAGTTACTACCACAGTGTTAAGTATGGTCTCTCTCCATACATGTCACCCTATATCAAACAGAGAAACAGTTTTGGCTTTTACTACCATGAGCCTTTGTAACAATTACACTGTGTGTGCTTTTCTGTTGTCCTTGTGGTCTGTCACAGCAGGACACATGATTTCTAGAGAGAGAGAGAGAGAGGAAAAAACTTCAGGATCTTACTGGATGACATACCTTGTTTCTCTCATAAGGGCTGTCTTGGCTGTTTAGAGAATACAGAAAAATCTGTGGTGCTGTGATGTGGCTTAGACAGGTGTGCTCCTCACTGGGTAAAAAACTGGCTGGATGGCTGGGCCCAGGGAGTGGTGGTGAATGGAGTTACATCCAGCTGAGGCTATCACTAGTGGAGTTCCCCAGGGCTCAGTGTTGGGACCAGCCCTGATTAACATTGTAATCAGTGATCTGGACAAGGGGATTGAGGGCACCCTCAATCAGTTTGTAGATGACAACAAATTGGCTGGGAGTGTTGATCTGCTGGAGGGCAGGAAGGCTTTACAGAGGGATCTAGACAGGCTGGATCGATGGGTTGAGGCCAATGGTATGAGGATCAACAAGGCCAAGTACCAGGTCCTGCACTTGCGTCACAACAACCTCAGGCAGCTGTAGAGGCTGGGGGAAGAGTGTCTGGAAGGTGGCTCAGTGGAAAATGATCTGGGGGTGCTGATTGACAGTGGCTGAGCATGAGCCAGCAGTGTGTCCAGGTGGCCAAGAAGGCCAAAGGCATCCTGGCCTGGATTGGCAGTAGTGTGGCCAGCAGGACCAGGGCAGTGACTGTCCCCCTGTACTGGGCACTGGTGAGGCCACACCACAAATCCTGTGTCCAGTTCTGGGCCCCTCACTGCAAGAAGGACATTGAGGAACTGGAGTGAGTCCAGAGAAGGGCAACAGAGCTGGTGACAGGTCTGGAGCACAAGTCTGATGAGGAGCGGCTGAGGGAGCTGGAGGTGCTTAGTATGGAGAAAAGGAGGCTCAGGGGAGACCATCTTGTTCTCTGCAAATACCTGAAAGGAGATTGTAGCCAAGTGAGGGTCATTTTCTTCTCCCAGGTAATAAGCAATAAGACAAGAGGAAATGGCCTCAAGTTGTGCCAGGAAAGGTTTAGATCAGACATTAGGAAAAATTTCCTCACTGAAAGGGTGGTCAAGCACTGGGACATGCTCCCCAGTGAAGTGGGAAGTCACCACCCCTGGAGATATTTAAAAGACATGTAGTTGTGGCACTTGGGGACATGGTTTAGTGGTGAATTTGGCAGTGCTGGGTTAACAGTTGGATGTGATGATTTTAGAGGTACTTTCTGATTTTATGATTCTATGTGTATTGTGATATTCAGGAGCATTATTCATTATATTAACCTGAATTTTGGCAGAGATTTTTTCCAGAAACCTGTGAAACTTCTTGCTAAGGACCATTAACATTCCTAAGCTCTGTGTAACCTTTATTTTACATGCTTTCCAACTGACAAAAGTAGTGTGAGAGCACACCTGAATAGATGCAATTAAGAGCATCCAAAATGTACAGCTAATAAAAAGTCAGTGTAATGTGAAACATGAATTGCAAAAGCAGAGATTTCCAGGCACCTAGTTTACCTTTTTTTTTAAGCAATTTTAACCTGGTTTTGTTTGTATTTTGTTTCTTTTTTGCCATCACAGCGAATACCACTTCCTCCCGAAATTATTTCTCAACCTTTTCCTAATTTCTCTTACTAAGATTTCAGCTAGCACTTTTCAAACCTCAGCATACACTGTGTATAGTCAATCAAACATCTTTCAACTCAGTCTTTTGGTAAATAAGCTGCCTGCTAAAAATGCCCTTCTGTTTAGCACTGCTGCCAAGCAAGGGTAATAGAGGATTTGCAAACAAATAATTTTTGGGAAGCAGAGAGGACTAGTTTACAAAAGAAAAGGAAGGTGTCAGGTTTCTTACCCTCTGGGTGGGCTGGGTTTCTTCGAATGTCATGCATTTGCAACTGCAATTATGTAGACTTAAAGGAGCTTGGTCCTGATTTATGGTGGTGTTTGAACAGGATCAGGCATTCAGTTGTAAACATTCTTCTTTTTCCCCCTGTTTCTTTTTAAAACGTTGCAGGAAAACTGACAAGGAGAAATAGTAGTTTCCAGCAAGAGGAAAGGGGAGAAGATTTGTTTTTTAAAGCCCAAATGACCCCAACTTTTATAAATCAAGATGTAATGATGAAATTGAATGGTTAAGATTGTGAGAATTGTTCTGCCTGTAGTATCTAACCATTTAGCTGAGTGAATGTAGCCTATTGCAAGCTGATGCTCATTCCTTGTGGTTTAAGAGATCAGTATGCTAGGAACATGACAAGGATTTTAGTCTGTCCCTGCTAGGTCAGCAGTCAGAGCGCTGCCAGGATGAGTGTCAGTAGCTGCATTTCCTCCCAGTTCACCACACAGGAGCAGGTACCTGCCTACCCAAGGAGCTCCTTAGAAAGCATGAAACAGGTCAGAGAGAAGCAGCATGGGGAAACTGCCCTGTACTTAGCACAGACTCCTGAAAACAGGCACGTCAAGGGGAATTCAGTACCTTCCACAAGAATCATATTTGCTTCAAGTACTTGCTGCACTTCAGTAGAGAAATCAATTGATGCATGTATGGTACTAAAAAATGTACATGTACCAAGCATGGGGTTTTCTTGATCTGTAAAATATATGCATAAGTATCCTTAACACTTCCTTTAGATATGTTGAAATACTAAACTTGAGTTAAAAACTTTATGTCATTAAGTAAAAACATCTTGAGTACTTTTATACCAGAACACATGTACGAATATAATACCCTTCTCACTCTTCTCTTACAGTAAAAAGTGAACAATACCCTTTTTTTTTCTAATTTACTCCCATGTGCTAGAAAGCAGGGTGAAGTTTTTTTCTGAAAGATTGATTAAAAGTGATTCATTGTTAAGAAATCTGTGATTGGTTGAGTAAGATATTTATTTCCAGGAATAAATAGTTGTTTTTATTGCTGTGATCCAGTTTAATTTTGCTGTCCTGACAAATTATACAAAGCCACTGTAAACCTGTTTTAACCAGACTAATCCTTCAAATACCAGCTGTATTCAGAACAGCAAAGACAAAGGCCATAACCTACAAACTAACAGAGAAACATAAGGGCAATTGTGATTGACCTCTTCATCCTGCTCTGAGCTACCCTGATGATGTGGTGCAGCTGCAGATGTATATCTGTGTTTTGTGGCTCTTGCCTTCACTGTAGATATGCTACAGAAAACATCTAGGACTTAACAGCAGCTTTGCATTACCAGAACAGCAATGCCAGCTAGGTTTGCTGTCTTACAGGATCCCTGCAGCGTACTCTGCTTCACTGTTTTCTCCCTTCCTCAGAATAAAATCTTGTGTATGATGTGGATTCATGGCCCACTGTGTCATCCAGACATAAAAATGTACTTTTCCTGTATTCTGAACAGTACCAGGAACTATTAATACATGAACACATTGGAGAAACTGGTACAGCTATCCTGACAAAGACAAACCTCAACCACACTGATTTTGCTAACTGAGAATTTGGAGGGGGATGAGAGAAGTAGTTAGGGAAGAGTTCTGTAAGTTGCATCTACTTCAAAATCTCTCCATTATAAACCTTCAGGCTTATAGCCAGGGCCTCTAAATTCCCCCCAAGTTTGTCTGTCTGGTGTGAAACAACCAAGCATTGTCGTAAAAAGCATTACCATTTGCACCTATTGCACTAATAGGTATAATTATGGTATAATGGAAAAATATCTTCCTTTTCAGAGAAAGTTGCAATTAAGATTTTAGACAAGACAAAGCTAGACCGGAAGACTCAGCGTTTGCTGTCTCATGAGATATCCAGCATGGAGAAGCTGCACCACCCAAATATCATCAGGCTGTATGAAGTGGTGGAGACACTCTCAAAACTGCACCTGGTGATGGAGTATGCAGCAGGTGGGGAGCTCTTCACTAAAATCAGTACAGAAGGAAAGCTGCTAGAAACGGAGTGTAAAATAATCTTCTCCCAGATTGTGTCTGCTGTGAAGCACATGGTAAGTTGCTCTTACACAGGCATGTTGCCCCCTCACTAGTCTTAGCAGATTTTGTGGGTGTATCTTTTGGTTTTCAACTAGTAGATTTACTGTTACCCAAGTTTCAAGCCCACATTTCTGAAAAGCAAAACAGCTGGAGAAGAGAATATCAGAGAGCTTGCACACCTACCTCGAGTTACTGCCTCTCTGTTAATAGCTTTCGGGAGGAGACTGAAGTGGGAACACTTGGTGGGTGGAATCATCCCTTTTGCAACAGTGTTCTGTCTGCTTTAAGGTGCCTGGGCACCAGTGAACAAAGCTTCATTTTTTCCCTCCACTTATTTCAAAACATGGGATTAGTCACCCTTCTGCTAGGACGAAGTGTTCCAGAGAGGCTTGTTAGGTTTGCAAACATCCAGCTTGCTTATTAATGAACATGGGAGTCTGTCACGTAAAGACAGGCCATTCCTGGTCCTCACTTTAGCGTGAGGTTAACACCCAGCAAGTCCCTTCCCCCTTGACTGGCCTTCAGTACCTGTACCTGGGATGATGCCGTTTGTGTAGAGCCCAAAGCATCTTGTAAAGGCAGAAAGGAGCAATTAACTACTTCAATACCATGTCCTCTGAACCTTGCATAGTAAATACAGGTACTTCAAACAACAGCATGAAAACACGGAGGACTGTTCTAAAAGTTTGACAAGTAAAAGTAGTATTCGTTAAAGTTGGCTCAGAGTGCCCTCCGGTGGCTCATGTTCTCTTGCCACATAATAGCCTCTGGTGAGGTCAGGAGCAAGGGTGTTCCCAGGTCACGCACTGCTCCTCTTACATAAACAGTACGCATTTTTTATATATTTTGACAAAATGATTGTATGTCCTGTAAGTGATGGATTAGCTCCAACACTTTTTCCACAGGACAGATACCCTGCAGCTACAGGAACTTAATTTACATTTCAAAATTACACCACGTCTATTTCTTAGAATTAAACCCAGATTACTGAGCTGGCCAACCTCTTCACTTGTACACACGGACTTCTGCACAACATTTTACTTTTGGTAAGACATCAAATCCAGACTGTATAAATCCCATCTGACTGCTGCCAGTCCACAACAAGAACAGAGAATCCCTGCCTGTTATTGACGTCAGTTGAAATAGGATGTCAAATGGTTTCCTTATTGCCTCCAGATACTGCACCTTGTTACTCTAGAGGGTAGAGCAGAGTGTGCTCAAACACATCCATTCCTTCTCGTTAGTTCAAAAATGACGCTAAACCCTTACCTAATCAAGATGGGTATGTTGTGACTAAGCAGAACAAATTCAGTTTGAGTCCTTAGCTACTACTACCATTTCCAAGGGAAGAAAGTAGAAGTTACAGTGAATGTATTTATTTTAGCTTTTTAAAACTAGAAGACACCACTAAACTTGGTATCCTGCAACATGAAATACCATGAAGCCCAAGTCTGTGGTCCTTTTCTCCTGCCACCACCAGTTCCTCATAGGACATTACATCACACAACACAATTATAGTAACTTTCTTACTCTATCTGTGATTGTGTTCACTCAGTGAACTAAATAAGCACTTATTTCCACAAGCTGTTACATGTAGTAACTGCAAAACCAAGTGTCGTGAACCCTGAAAAAATACTGATTTTGCACATGAAGGTATGTCTAGTCTTGTAGGATTAGCCATTCTGCCCTCACAAATTCGCTTCACAAAAATACTTAGTATAGTTGGGACTGCTGTTCTTAAAAAAATCCCAGCATCCTTCTTTTCCCCCTACTCAATTGGTTTTGTATCATTAGAGAATTAGGTTATATTTGTTTAATACTTTTTCAATTTTGTTGCAATACTAGTTTCTGACTTTGCCCAAGATAACTCCCCTTCTCCTGTGGGGTAACTAATCAGTTAGGGGTAGCCATTGAGAACAAACCAATACCAACTTCTCCTCTTGTCCTACAGCATGACAATAATATAATTCACCGGGACCTGAAAGCAGAAAACGTCTTCTATGCCAGTAACACCTGTGTTAAGGTGGGAGACTTTGGATTCAGCACAATAAGTAAACGAGATGAAACTTTAAAAACTTTCTGTGGCTCTCCTCCTTATGCTGCTCCTGAACTCTTCCGAGATGAAAACTATATAGGCATCTATGTGGACATCTGGGCACTAGGAATCCTACTATACTTCATGATGACGGGTAGCATGCCATTTCGGGCAGATACTGTAGGCAAACTGAAGAAGTGCATTCTTGAAGGGACATACACTTTGCCTCCCTGCCTCTCAGAAAATTGCCAGAAACTGATCAAAGGAGTCCTTCAGCCCATACCAACCAAGCGATACTCTGTCAAACTGATTATGAACAGCGAATGGATGCAAGGCATACAGTTTCCCAAACCTTTACAGACATTTAAACTGGATCCTAAGTATTTATCAGACATCAGTATGCTCAAAGAAGAAGAAATTGAAGTGAAAAATATTCTGGAAGATCTGGGAATCACAGAGCAGCACATTCAAAATAACCGGGGAAGAGATGCACGCAGCTCAATAACAGGGGTCTACAGGATTGTGCTGCACAGAGTACAGAAGAAAAGGGCACTTGAATCTGTTCCTATCATGTCCCACCCAGATCCCACAGAACAAGACTTGAGGAAAGCAATCCATTCTTACGGTGGGATTAAGCACACATCCAAGCTGTGTTCTATTTTATAAATTTGCACTGCAGACTTTATACTCAGCACATCTCACAGAGGGGATTATTCACTTTTCAAAGGGGATTATTGATTTTTCCTAAATTCTGGTGTTACATTTTTTTTATTTGTAATTTTAATAAACCAAAAATGCCTCCTCTTCTTTGCATTTCTCAAGTCACAGTGAAGCGCTCAAACACCGAGCTCTCATGCATTTGTTTGACCCTTGCTCCAGAGACATGGTATAGCCAGTGCAAGAACCCCAGTAATTGAAAGGATCATGAGTGGGAGTGATCGTTTAGTAAAGATCATACCACTGCATTTAACCCACTTGGAGATTCCTGGTACAGGCATGTAACAGCTAACTTCTGAAAAGCTGTATGTCAGCTTGATACAACTTTACCACTGCAAACCAGGACAGTTTTTGCACAGAACGAAATTTAAGCAGAGACCAGACCATAATCTAAACAATTGCAAATTCTTCTTTTGAACTTCCTCATCAAAATAGTTTTTAAAAAGCATTTTCTTTTAAGAAACAGCAATGCTGCTGTTGACGGCAGTTCTGTTTGTCATGATTCCGAAAGACAAATTAAGATGCAGTGCATATGTGGTTGCAATTCCTAATGCCTGACTGGTTGGACTACTATCAGCTAACCTTCTGACACCTTCCACTACTTGCATGATTCTGTCAGTTGGGAACTGCTTGGACTCATTGCACTTCAATAAAGAAAGATTTAAGTGTACTCCAAAACTCATGTAGTTTTAAATTCTTGCTGCAGCACTTGTTACCAGTAGCTGAACGCAGCCAGTAGCATTTGTACCTGCTGAGCATTGCAGGCTTACACTCACTCCTGCCCCGCTGCTTTGGCAACCAAAGCTGGAACAAAGATGATTTTGACACTTGGCCACTGCAAGTTAAAGTTGGATAGGCTGACACCAACAGTTGTTCTGAGCATCACCAAGATGTAGATGCTCAAATTTTCAGCTTTAATTGCTGATTTTATACTTTCACCTTCAACAGCATCAGCTCCAATGCAAAGGACAATGGTAGCTTTCTTCCCTGAACAGGGACAGCTGATCTGCTTAAGCTAAGATGTAGAGCCTGTATGACTTTAGTTAAGGTAAGATACCTGACAGAAGGTTTACATAGGTAGAGCTGGTGCTTTCAAATGTTAAGAGCAGGATGCCTTATCTATTATGAGGACTGATGGGACGATTACTTGACTTTGGAAGGAGTAATTAATTTAAATGAGCAACAGAATGAGTCTGAAAAGCCACTCCTGGGAAACTGGACTCAGTGAGGCTCAGGTATGTACAAAGCAAGAACTAAGCCCCCTTCGCAGATTTTCTGAGGGGGATAAACCAATACCATCTTCTCTAAGACAGTAATAGAGATTAAATTCCTCTGCTATAAACAGTTCCCATATGAAAGCATTTTAAGTTATCTTGAGACATAGCCCTGATGGAGTGGTTTTACACCAGCCTAAGTAACCCCTTCGTTTTGTTGGGAATGACACAAAGAAGACAGATCCAGAATATCCACACAGCCTGTGAACCCACAACTTCAGGTTTTCACAGAGCCAGTTTCCTCTTTCTTTCCTGTTGAAAATAAAGCGTCCTGAAAACCCAACAAGTCAGCACTACTCCAACAGGTTTCAAATATCTCAAACTTTATTTTAATAAAGGATCAGCCTCACAGACCTGGGAGGTCTCTGCCAGTAGCTCACTTCTTGGTTCGTCCACTGCCAGCAATGGACTTTGTTCCATGACTGTTTTCCTGGTGCCAAGATAAGTTTCACGAGGGCAATCTAAACCAAAATACTTGCAAACACTATCATCATGCATCATTGCTCCATCATTTTTAGCAGAACAAACAGATTAGTATTCATCAATTTATATTAAACAACTATTTTATCAAGGCTTGACCGCACAAATACAGCAAGTTATCAAGTCCTAGTGAGTGACAGGTAATACAAACACTTCATTACACACACAAAAAAATTGTGATTAACAGAGAAATAATTTTTTGCTACTTTATATTAGATAATGTGGCTTTGTAGAATTAGCAAAGAAATAAACTCAACAAAACTTAATCTGTACATTAGCTCAATTTAAATATATATATCTATATATATAGATATAGATAGATAGATATATATATTACAGGCTTAAAAGGCTCATGTCGTAGTTCATTTCCAATCTGGGCTTTAAAAATCTACCAGAATGGGCTCCCCATTACCACTTTAAATCTACTACTGGCAAAATGGATAGCTTGTTGGAAAAAAAAAACCAAACTAAACCAAAAGAAATAAAAGACGCTAGTCTACAGTATTAACAGTAGTGAGAAGGACTTCAAGGTACAAAGCCAAATTCAAAGTTAGAAATAGTCTTTTGGAAATGTACTATATAAAGACTAGTGAGAGGCCAGAGTTCTGGACAAACTGATGAAGATGACTCTCTTCCTTTGTTTGCCAATTACAACAGCTCCATAATGTCTAGAAGTTTTTTTTGAAAATTCTGCTGCCTTGGATACTTCTACTTAACAATCCAGAAAGGTGCCAAATCAATGATCCCATTTCTTTAGAAGAAAAAATTTACTACCTCCCTTCTTTTTCCTCTTTCCTCCCAGGCTGCTGTGACTTGCAATGCAGGTATAAAACACATAATATGGATATTAGGAGAAATTACATAGTAACTAACCCAATGGATAACAGAGTTTCTTCCAAGAAAACCACTTGTCAGCCTAGCTGTTCTTGATCCAGTAATTTTGAAGGGAAGAGAGATTCCATTCCAACAATGGATGTTACTTGGTTCTATACCTTTCCCAAAGCGATGAGGTGATGGGAGGCAGACTGGGAGAAGAAAGGGAAGGTGATAAAGTGAAAGAGAATTGCAGTATTCAGAAGACTGACTGCTTATTGTCAAGGCACTGAGAACCCTAACATTAAAAGCATGGACTAGTTTGCACACACTTGAGTACTGGTAGAAGTTAACAGTGTAGGTTTCAAGTCATTTTACATGGAAATAGCAGGCAGAAGATTTCTTTTTTTTTTTTCTATGTACAAAGACCTTGTAATAGACTACAGCTACTTCTCAGCAATTAAAAAAATTCAGACATGTTAAGGAATCCACAGAGGACCTAGCAAGTCCCTCTATCTCCAATATACTCCTTATTTTAGTGTTCTGAAAATACTTTAAAATCAGCACACCGTATTATGATGATTTTTTTCAAGGAGCTTAAACAGGTTTTTCACGCTCCAATGAAGTACTAGTGTACACTGAAACTTTAGCACTACTGCAATCCTTTTTCTCTCTCTCTCACCCTACCCTCACACCTTGTTTCTTTCCCCACCTCACAGAGGTATCTTAATGCTCCCCATTGGAAAGGGCAACAGTAACGCCTTCGGTTTCTGTTGTTGCAGGGATTCTTGGCACTTTCTTAGCAGGGCTTGGGATGTGCTAAGAAGAAGGGAAAAAAAACATTAAATACAGATTTCCAGTTCACATACATTCATACTTCATGGCTAGTCCAACTCTCAAACAACATTCATGCTACACTGGACGGCTTGGCCTAAAGTCAGTCAAATCGGTCATGCTTCATGCAAACAGATTGTGTGAGAGGAGCCAGTTTTGTTCTTGTTTCGTTCTTGTGCAGTTTCATTCTCTTTATGATGACATGTACTTTCTTAAAATCCCATGTTCAACTCTTTACTTCTGGCTTGTATGTTAGGCACGTTAACAAAGGATTTAATATAACTCGTTAAACCACTTCCTCTTAACATACATGCACATGCTAAGACAGACATGTAAATGGTTCCACCATTTACATCAAACTTTGAAAGAGTGCTGAGTGTTCACCTCATGAACAATGCCTGGGTGCACAACTCCAACTCTTGCCTCCAGAGGTCCATCACTCAGGAGTGGGCGCCGGGCGTAAGTTCTCCTGTGTTTTTCATCCACGCGCACGAGGTACCAGGTTCCTTCAAAGAGATCCTCTACTGAGCACTGTGGAATATAGTTGGCTGTAAAAAAGGGAATAACAGACTGTTAGTTGTTTCCTGGTGAGAGTTTTACTCAACACAGGCCTTTGCAGTTTGAATGCACTAAGCTGGAAAAAAAACAATTCTGGATTCTAGTTCAGCCACATAGGGCCAGCGAAGACAAGCTACTCAGAAGCAGAAAGGGTTGGACATTTCCTTCATTCTACACTCTAGTAATTTAAAGTCAGCTGAAATAAGTGATGAGCACTTTGCTGTAGGACTAGGAATGATTTATATTTATGAAGTTCTTACCCAAATGGTGTGTTTCCTGTCTGATCTTCATGTTTTCAGCAAAGACATCAGGTGCAATACACTTTCTTGAGTCAAGTCTTGCTTTGAGATCAGAAAGGCTGGCAGTTATTTTGTCCAATGCAGAACCTGCAATACAGAACCATCGTTTAAGGCACCACCAGTGCTGAGAACTGCACAGCAGGACATTAACATTTCAAATCCATTTGAAGTACTTTGCATTACAGAATCTCAACTGTTAGTCATTTAAAAGTATTCCCAATTACCCAATCAAAACATTAACGGAGTTTGAAGACTATTATTTGTTCAAGGCGACACAAACATTCCCCGGAGCTAGAACACCCTCAGTTTGGCAATGATGTCTTTAGGCATTGCTCTGCAGGTTTTATGATGCTGGTGGGTTGTGTAATAGTGTACTGAGAGTGAGTTGTGCAAGGGAGGTGGTTAACACCTCCTCATGTCACTCACCAGGAGTGGCATCCTGTGTGACCCTGATGGAATACAGGGTAGCAGCAAAACCAGAGCCATAGGAGAACACACTGATTCTCTGTCCTGCCAGCTGCTCTGGGGAGTACCTGCAAATCAAACAACAGCTTTTTAAAGTGAGAATTAAGCCCAGGTGTCACTTTTAAATAACTAGAAACTGCAGCTAGCTTAGGAAAAGCAGACAGCAAATCATATTGTCTACAATACACATTTACCTATGTGCATAAATGCTGACTTTTAAAAACACAAATTCAGATACTGTTATGTGATGAGTTCCAAAGCTGCCTAAGCAAAACAGAGCTGAGAAATGCACAGAGTATGATTATCTAGAAGGCAGCCAGTTTTCATTCTTAAGCGACCTAAAGCCTAAAACGAACAAACACATCTTTGTAAGGTAATGTCAGAATAAAGAAAAAGCGATCCAGGAAGAGTGGTTTAATTTAAACTTAACATGATTTTGTAAAAGGCTGTCATTGCAAAAAAATAATTAAAAAATGTTAAATGCTAATTTAATTTGGTTTTGGTTATAGTGAGACAAAGAAGACATTCTGATTCTCTTTTCCACTGCAGGCATTTTTCTAGGCGGAGGGAAAGGGGAAAAGTTGGGGCTGAGAAGAGACATCACCTCACAAGTAAGATCCTACTTTGGAAGGCAGTAAGCAGCTGTTTCACATCAGCTTCTGACACATTTTCAGTCTGCTTGTCACTTGAACTGAATGTGTGTGCAGAATAGTTTAACTTTAGTCTTTCTGCTCAAGGCAATCTCGTAGGAAAAAGTTTGCTAGACAGTGGTTTTACAGAAGTCTTTCTAAAACAAAAACCTTTTATGTCCTTATTCATAAACAGCTATGACTTTTTTCCAAATTTTATGCTTACTGGGCTAGAAGAGAGGCAAGGCAACCATAGACTGAAGGGGTATACATATTTCCATTCTGATTGGACACGAGTAATGAAGCTTTGGTTTTCTGATTGAAGAGCTCTGCACTAGCTTTCATGAAAGCTTTTTCCACATCTCTGTCAAAATATGTATCTTCAAGTTTTATATCCCTATTAAAAACAACAAAAAAAAAAGAAGTTCAGAAACAGTTACTAAAATAGCAAAAAGTAAAAACACACCTTGGATGTGTAACAGTAAGATTATGTGAATAAGGAATACAGCAGCCATTCTCACCTGAAAGCTTCCAGACCACTGAAAACACCATTCGCTCTTTCTGGGTTCTGGTCACTGAGAAAGTCGTTCAACAAGAGTCTAGCCACGGATTTCTGTACCAGTTTACAGTATGGAGAATGAAAGATCATGAATCCAAAGTCATTCAAGGTGAAACGTCTGTCTGTCCCCTCTGGAAGCAGCAGAAGTGTTGTGTTACAACCTATGTTTAGTACTCCCTTCAACTATGAAAATAAAGCAGGGAGCTGGCAGGATACCAGTCATCGTAACATGTCAGCATACAAGAGACACTGAGTAACACCAAATACTGCTGTCAGGTGCATTTAAAACACTAACAGTGCTTCTACTTAAAAATTAATTCCTTACTATCTTTTGCACCAGCTAACAATGTTTGCTCTTATTCTAAAGAGATATAAGCTTAGCAAAATCTCTACTCAGCATTCCGACATAATAATCTGTCATTTAACTCTCTTCACGCCTATGCCACTTGAGTGAAGCAATTACTAAACATACTGGATTAAAAAAAAAAAGAGTATTGTTACATAACATTTAAATATTAATCTAAATTTCTTAAAAGCCTGGGTGGAGGTGGGTAATAGCATGCTTTTGAACAAGATAGTATACCTTACACCAACACATGCCTGTAATTACAGACTGTCAGGAACTTAACCATGTGAGAACAGAATTAAGTAATTTCTTACAAGAGAGAGCAAATATTTCAATCGCATCAGAACACCCAAATATGAAGAGACCCATAGAATGGTGTTTAGATCAGAATCTAAAACTTGAAAATACATTGTCTGTGTAGTTACACATTCCAGCACTTGCCAGATACTGCAGTACCATCAGGAGAGGCTACGTACCCTTCTGCCACTGGGCGTGGATTTTGTTGCGATAGACAGTATAGCAGCGATCCAAAGCACTGAGGTAGCACTGTATAGAGAGTTTGCCATCCACCACAGGATATTCAGAGAGCATATCTGGTTTGTAGAAGTCATAGGCATGCTGCATGTGGGTTCCACGCAACCCTGGTGAGCAGAAATTGACAAAAGTTGAAAACTGCTTTACTCAGCTGCTCCCAGTCAACTGGAACACAGCACACCTACGGAAACAAGCAGTTCTGGCCCCCCGTCAAGTAGGTTTTCATAGCACCCTTTAGGCAAGGTTTCACACAGTCCTCTTGCTTGTTAAGTACAGTAGGACTGAGCATGACAAACGAGCAACAAAAGACAGTCATCATACTGTCCTGGAAGCAGAATGTTGTGTTATTCAGCTCTAGTCCACTCTGCCAATTTTACTGGAGAATTCCCAAGGAAATAAACAGATAGGACCATCTCTAGTTGTTTCCTGCTTCATCCTATAACAGGACTTGGCTGAGTTAGCCCAGAGCAGGAGGAGACACAGAAGAATTTCTGACATTAGTGGGAGTTAATCCACCACTCCAGCAAGGCAAAAAACAGGGAAACAGGCTTCAGAACAAATCTGCCTGAACAGTGTGTGTCCTCCCACAGCACTAACCTCTCTCAAAGATCAAGGGTGCATTTGGACCAACCAGCATGGCAACAGCACCAGCCCCACCAGTCGGCCTGGCATTCCCAGAGGCATAGACGGCGATGTCTCCAGCCACCACGAGGGCATAGCGTCCTGAGAAAAACACACAGGAAAAACCGTGAGAAGCAGCCAAGCATCTGGCATGTCTTAACATCCATCAGCAACTTTTAGACTTTGGTTATTGAGGAGATGACACCAAGATTAAAGGGATCTTCAATCCTGACTTTTTCCCCCAAGTTTTTATTTTCTGGCAATTGCCAAAATTTACATGAGAACAGCAATTCGTAGCTATGCCATTGCTCTTCTAGTGGCAAATGCCCACAGCATTTAAGAAAAAGACTAGAGCAGAAAAACAGTTTACCCTCTGGGTTTCCTATGGTTAGACATGAACACTGTCATTGTAGAGCAGACTGATGTAAGGATGATGTAACTTTTCAAGAAATGACCGTGAACTTACCATCCCAGGAACTGGACTCAATCCAATTAATAGCATTAAAAAGAGCAGCAGTGCCTCCATAGCATGCGTTGGTGGTGTCGATTCCTTCTACATCTGTGTTACCAGATTCTTCAAACAGCTGCATCAGGACAGTCTTCACAGATTTTGATTTATCAATTATGGTCTCCGTTCCAACTTCTAATCTCCCAATACAATCATAGGAAAGGCTGTTCCTCTCCATGAGCTTCTGGACCACAGTCAAGCAGAGAGAGTTGATATCCTCCCGGTCGGAGCAGAACCCCATCTTGGCCTGGCCTAGCCCAATGGTATACTTCCCAGCATCCACACCATCATACTTCTCCAGCTCTGTCTGGTCAACATACTGAGAGGGAAAATATATTTCCAGTGCCACAATTCCCACATCTTTAGGCCAACAGGATTCAGCATTCACTGGAAGAGACCCAGGCATTGTGGTAGATCTTTAAGAAAAAAAAAAAGAAAACCACAAAATCAGGTGATTTATTCACATCCATTTTGAGGGATCTACTTTCAGTTTCTGTAGTTTTATGTAAAAAGTTATATTTCATGTATTCTGCAAGGTCATTTGCAAAAGGCACGCCTTTGCCTCTGGTGAAACTTTGGTCAGAGCATTCAGTAAACATCATTAGGAGTTTTGTAACGTTTTTTATTAAGTACTTTCAAGTGAAAATATAAATTTCAGCCCCAAAGATGAAGAGATGTAGGTTAAGCCTAAATTATCTTCCTAAGGCAAAACACACACTTAGTAAGTGTTAAGTGTTTGAGAAATTAATGTTCATTATTTTACTTCTGCTTATAGGCAAAGTCTCGATTTTGCATATAACAACCAAGCTAGAGACACTGGCATTATTTTTTTTAATGTTGAAAGTCGAGAACTTAAATTGAAAACTTATCCTTATCAGAAAATCACTACCTTTAAACAGACCAGGGCTTTTCAAAATTGTTTTTAGTTTTAAACAAAGTGACACAGGTCACTGTGTTTTGTTTATACTTGCAACAAAGCAGAATTGTTTCAGAGCGGGGTTTTTTTTGTTTTATGTTTGGGGTTTCTTTCGGCACGAGGTAGGGGGAGGTGTTTTGTATAGGCCTTGGGGTCTTCCTGTTTGTTTTCTTCAAACATACTCCAGTGTTTCAGCATTCTGGAACACTGGAACTCCCAACACCGAGCCTGGAGGAATATTTCACAGGCTGAGACGAGATGAACACACAGTGTTCTCCCTGAGAGACCGAGCAGTTTCCTTGTTTTAATCCCATGACTTTCCCGTCACCACACCCGAGGACATATTACACTCCAGGACATACTACACTCTATTCCTCCAGCCCCACCTCTATTACACAGAGAGGCACCATCCTCCTGCGCCTTGCCTTCCATCCTTAAGGGAGCCCTTGTCCCTTCCCCACCGAGCTCCAGGCACCGCTGCACTGACTTACCCGGCTTCTTCCATAAAACCACGATGAGCTGTACAAAGGAATAAAGAACGCCCCTAAAGCAAATATTGCTTTAAGCAAAACCACCAATTTCGTCTCGTTTGTGCCCGCTACTGCCGCCCTCGCCGCCTCAAGGTTATCCATACCCCAGCCGAGAGCCGGCCGGGAGCCCCAGGAATGGGCCCGGAGGGGTCACACCGCGTCCCTCCCGCAGCGTGTTCGCGGCACAGCGCGGGGCCCGGGCGCATTCCCGCCTTCCTTCCCTGCTCTCCGCTCCCACCGCCGCTGCCGGCCCTTACACGGGGCGGAATCCCACGGCCGGCTCCCAGCGCCCCGATCCCGGCGGAATGCGCGTGCGGG
Organism: Manacus vitellinus; assembly: GCF_001715985.3. Classification (NCBI taxonomy): domain Eukaryota; kingdom Metazoa; phylum Chordata; class Aves; order Passeriformes; family Pipridae; genus Manacus; species Manacus vitellinus. The sequence continues at coordinate 3,626,708 of NW_021940508.1, read as the reverse complement.
CCGCGGGAGGCGCGCGTGCGCCGGGAATGGCCACGCCCTCCCGCCTCAGGGGTGAGGGGACGGCCGGCAAGTGCCGAGATGCTGCGGTTGGCTTCGCCACCTTGCGTGAGGCGAAAACAACCCCCAACAATAAATAAATAATAATAAAAAATTCACCAGCACCCAAAATTCCAGTTTGGGGAAGTTTCCTGCGGTTTTGTTTTGTTTTTTTTTATTTTGGACAATCCCTGGCCACACCCTACCCCACACTGGTGGCACCTCGCTACTATTTGCATGGTGGAGCGGTGCCATATCCTGCTTTAAATTATCTAGACTGCAAAAAAACCCCAAAAACCAACACCCCCCCAAACATTATTCCTGCCTCCAGGAAGAGCTGTTGGGCAGGATTATGGATTTGTTGTCGCACAGCAGGAGGTTGATGCTGTTGGAAGTGGAGCAGCTGATTTGCTAAAGCCACAGCCAGGGGAGGGAGCAGCGCGGTGGTCCCCAGGGCCCGCAGGAGCTGCGGGGCAAGGTCACATCCCCTCTCATGCAGAGAGAGGCAATGTCACATCCCCTCCCAGCAGCACCACGAGCCAGGCACACACTTGGCCAGGGGTCACGGAGCAGCACTGGGGTATGAAACTTGGCTCTGTTTTACCTCAAATCTGCACAGCCACTGCTGGGGAGGAGGATGCTGCTTTTCGGCTCCCATATGAATGCAGACACACCACCCACAGCGAGATCCCAAGATGCTTGCTGGGAAAAGGACTCTGGAGTTCAGCTCTCTTTCTGGCACAAAATACCTCATTATCTTTCCAAAGGATTTTTTCCAAAAGGAAATACCAGCTGCTGCCAGCTCAGCAGTGTCTGGCTGCCACCTTGAGGGTGAGCCCAGACCAGAGCTCACTCCTGCTCCAAGAGCCAGAAAGTTGAAAGTTGGAGACTGCAGAGAATCTCAGAGGCTTCATTTTATTTAAGAAGTATACAAAAATAATTGAATGGTTTGGGTTGGAAGGGACCTTGGAGACCATTTAGTTCCAACCCCCTAGGGCCAAGGGCAGGGATGCCTTTCATCAGACCAGGTTGCTCAATGTCCCATTCAGCCTGGTCCTGAACACTTCCAGGGATGAGGCATCCACAGCTTCTCTGGGCAACCTCTTCCAGTTCCTCACCACAAAGAATTTCTTCCTAATGTCCAATCTCAACCTACTCTCTTTCAGCTGGAAAACATTCCCCCTGGTCCTGTCACTACATGCCCATCCAAAAAGTTCCTCCCCCCCCCCTTTTTTTTTTTTAGTAAGCTCCCTTTAAGTACTGAAAGGCTGTAGCAAGGTCTCCCCAGAGCCTGCATGGAGCACATAATGGACTTCACCTGCAGTAGCCATAGAAGAACAGCAGCTTTTAACCAGGCAATGAATTATTAGGAAAAGCAGTATGCCAAGTGGAATTCTACTGTTGAGAGAGCTAAGGAAAAACAGTGTGCTTTGTACTTGCTCCTTACGGAGCTCTGAGATCCAAACCTGGCATTTAACTAGCTGCAGTTCTCTTATCAGAAAACTTTGTGCAGAAGACAACTAGAGAGAGGGTCTTTCTATCACATTCCCATGGCTCACAAAATACTAAGCTCCCCAGATACTCCTAACAGGGCAGCAGTCTGGGCTACTGGGCTGTATTGCAGTGAGAAGCATTGCTTTATGAGCGTGCTCTGATCACTGAAGGAAATGGGACGTATGACATCTTACGTCAGTTAGTCATTACTAAAAAAAATGTGTTTACTTGGTTTAAAACAAGCAGCCTTTTGTCCTCCTGGTCAAACAGCAAACAACATCCCATCATTCAGTTTTTACTGAAAACTAAAACTTTTTCAGAAGTATGATTTCTTTTAAAAGACCAACAACCCCAAATGCTTTGATACAAATGAGAAACCTGCTTTGTTTTGTGTCACCTTAGGATTTCATTGGGAATGAACAAAAAGCATAACACAAGCCACTGCTTTCTGCTGGTGTTACCAGAAACATGTTCTCACACAACAACTGGTGGCGTTCATCGTTTTTCTTAAGAATTTGAGCATATTATGTCAATAATTTGACTCTTTTAATTCCTGCCTAAATTTTTAATTCCAACAGAACATTCTATTCAAAGTTCGAAAACAAGCCCCGGTCTTCTTTGCTTCAAGTGCTGCCTTTGGCTCCGGGGAACCGGTGGGAGGGACCGCGCTGGTGGCAGCCCCGGGTTGTGACATCACTGCCTTGTCCCCGCACGGCTCCTGCCACCAGATGCCGCTCCTCCGCCCAGACCGCGGTGACATTCCCGCGGGACGCTCAGCTCCGGGCACCCCCGTGGGATGCTCGCCTACCTGTGGGCGCCGGGAAACGGACGAACCGCGCAGAGCCCCAGACCACAGGGCCAGACCCTCAGACCGAGCCGTGCCGTCCCGCCCGCGGGGTTGGCGGCACATCCGACACCGGGGCTGCGTCAGCAACACGGGTGGGCGCCGGGATGCCCACATCCCTGCGGCAAACGCCATTGGGAAGGAGGGCGGCGGCATCCCTGGGAGCAGCTCCAGGCTGCCTCTACCCGAAGGGCGGCGGCGAAGGCAGGGGGACGCTCTCGCCCCGCCTTTCCCGGTCTGGGAGGGCGACTCTGAGAGGCGATGGAGGGACACACCGAGGGCTTCTCGGTGGCCCCGAGGCGGAGGCAGAGCCCCGCATCATCCACCCACCGCAGCTCACCCAGCTAGGGGCTTCCCCCGTGGGCAGCGGCCGGGATGCCTGTCTCGGGATGCGGCTCCTTCGGGAGAGGCCTGGTAGCCAGTTGCAGGGGGCGCCGCACGCCACCCCAGCGGCTGCTGGATACTCCCAGATGCTCCAGACAGCGCCCGGCGCGGGGTTCCGGCTGGCACCGACGCTAGGACACCATGACACGCCTTTTTGGGGTATTTTTTGTTGGTTTGGCTTTTTCTTTCTTTTCTTTCTTTCCTTTCCTCCTTTTCTTTTTGTTTCGTTTCCTCCTTCTCCCCTGCCCCCCCGCCGCGTTGCAGGCTCTACTCCAAACACATCCCCTAAAAACACCTCTCCCAGCTGTGCCGACCCGTCCCCAAGCCCTGTCTGCGGCTCCCCAGCCCCGCCGCCCCACGCGTGCTTCCCCACACACGGCTCCGCAGCCCCTCGCCCCCGGCCCCGAGGGCCTCCGCGTCCCGAGCCGCGCTCACCCCTCGGAGGCGACAGTTCCCGGTGTGACTGCTGGCGTGGATCCCGGTGTGGCACCGCACTCACTCAGCACAGCACCGGCGACCGCGCGGCCCCTTTAAGCAGTCGCACCGCCCGCCACCCGGCGCGCCTTGAGTGGCACCCCGGCTCACAAATCACGGCTGCGGACCTGCGCCGGGCCCCGCCTCCAACTGTCTTGCGGCGGGCGGGGCGGCGGGGGCTAATTGGCGTTGAGAAGTGAACGTAGCGTGGCAGAAGGCGCGCGGCCAATGGGGACACGGAGAGGCGGTGGCGGACACGGCAGCGCGCGGTGGCGAAGCCAATGGTAGCGCGCGGCAGACCGCGGGTGAGGGTAGGACGGGCGCGGACCGCGCTCTGGGCTGTTGCCCGGCAACGGGAGTGTCCGCGTGCCCTGGCCGCGGCCTCTCGGGGCATCCCGGACATGGAGCATCATCGCAGACCCGGCGTGTCCCGGCCCAGGAGCATCCCGGCCCCTCCGTGCCCCGGCGCCGCCGTGCCTCGGTCCCGGGACTCGCACGGGGCACTGCCAGCAGAATTGCCTCACGGAGGATGTGATGAATGTAATGAATGCAGCGCTGCCCTGCCCTGGATCTTCCCGTCACAGTCTCGTCCCAGATCGTTAAATCCGCGGTGTGGCAAGCTGCACATCACGGGCTAGCCGCTGCCTGACAAATTGCCTGACAAATTAGCTAATGTGCGGGTTCCCCGTACCAGCCCCGCGTGCCTCCGGGCCGTGCCATGATTTGTATCCACCGAATCCATTGCCATGATTAATATCCACCTAATCCATTGCTGCGCAGGCCACGGGGCATCCCCGGAGAACGAGGAGCACAAACTTCTGCTGCCTATGGGAAGTTGCTTGACAGAAGTCAAACACAAATGTTACAGCCTGGATAACTAGGTTGTAAAGCCCTGCTCAGGTCAGGGAAATGGTGCTCCCTTGGCAACTGTCAGGCTCTGTGACATCTGATTGCTGCAGCTAGCACAGGCCACCACCTGACACCTCATGGTGTTAAACCACCATCTTAGGGGCAGGTAAAAATACTGCAAAGGAAAGGGAAAAACTATCACTGAAAGTGCTACCTCCTGTCCTGTTTGTTCAGTCTGTTTTGAACTTGTGACTATTCTGCTGTTGTCATGCAAAATCATCACAGATTTGTCACATAACTCTCTTGAGTGAGAAATACTACTGAGAAATTGAGAAAAGTTTTGATTGCACATGTTACCCTGCAGTCTCCTGATAAGCTTGTGCCAGTCTGTGTAGAAGCCAGTTCCACTTGGTGTTCTGAAAAAACATGTTGACAAAATGCAAACTTGGTATGTCATGGCTTAGTAACATCATGTAGAGATGCTGTTACCTCCTGTGCCTACAGACCAAAGGGACTTGTTAGGAAAGTTCGTCTTCTGTTCTAGGAATCTAAGACTCCAATTGCTTCTTCTTTTCCATTCCTACCATAAAAAAACCCCACAAAACCAAAAAACCAGAATGAGATCTGTGTCCTTGTTCTAGATGTCAAAATGGATTCCTAATACCATTATGTGCTTTGGTGGCAAAAAGCTTCCTGACATGGGGGTGCTTGAACTGTCCTGGCTTTAGGGAACAGGTGCTCAGGGGCAGATGAATCAGTCCATCTCACTGAGTTTGTGGGAGCTCATTTGAGGGCTGCAAGTGCCCCTCGGAGCTTTGCAGCCTCTTCCCTGCTCCCTGGGGGCTCAGCTACCTGTGTGCAGGGCTGGCTCTGCTCCAACCTGCTCGTGTAGCCTGGGATAGGGCTGTACTGGAGGGAGCAGAGTGACAGGGAGGTGTGAGGAGCCTCCTGGGTGGCCTCTCTCCCTTCGCTTGGGAGCCCTGTTCAAACCTGGGCCTTTGCCTGAGGGGTACCACCAGTGTGCCTGTGCCTGGCTTCGACCTTTGCTGATCCTGACCCACTGACTTTCCAGCTTCAGCTCCGACCTACTCATCTCCACAGATTTGCCTGGAAACTTGGACTCTTGGTTGATCCTTTTTTACTGTCACTGGCCCTGCTCTACGTGTTTGTTTGGGCACTGTGGGAGCGTGTCCTTGGTGAGGTCACTGCCCTACCTGCTGCCTTGTTGTGTCCAGCTCTGGGGTCACCTGCCCTTCCTGCTCCCTGACACCGTAAATCTGCTCACCTGTGAGCCTGCACTTATGTGGTGGTTTTTTTATGGCAGATGTTGTATTTGCTTTCACAACCGTGAAGTCTGAATTGGGTTTTGTAATTTTTTGTGTGTGTGTATAGTCAACAATAAATGCAGATGTAAAAAGCAATCTTCTTTGTTACATCTTAACAGATCTGATTAACAAAAAGCTGCCAAAATTACTAACTGCTAATTAGCTTGGGGAGGTGATCCATATTATTGCTTTCTTTTCTGTGGTCTAGATATCTCTACCGGGTAGGTAGAGACTTACCTGGTCTCTATGCTGCTAAAAGCAATGTATTTGCCTCCTCAGAATGTTTATGGATCCAGATGCTAATTTAAATTTATATCTAATCCAGACGTCCCCCTCTTGCAGACTAGTTGGATGACTAATTCTTTATAACCTAAGAACTAAAAACTACTCTTTCTTATTAATCAGTACACTTTATGTTATAATTGTTGTCAATAGCATTATTCTTTTTATTCAGCTTTATGAGACTATTGCTTTTCCTGCCACTGAGTGTATTACAAGGGAATACTTACAAAAAGAATTACAAATGTTTCTTCACAAGAAAGGATAGGCCAATACTCCTGTTGCAATAGACTACAATTGTTTTGTATTCATTTCTCATAAAGATTGCATTAATATCATTAAAGTTGCTGGTGAATCTTGTTCCAAACCTCTTAGGTAATTAATTATAGTCCTCTAAGCAAATTGTGCTCCAGATATGTGATGGTACTATTTGCAGCCCAGCTAGTGAGAATGCAGGTCATTTCCCTTTCATGGCTCTAGAGCTCAACCAGTCTGCCCAGGGAGATTTTTAATCAAGGCTGAATTTGTTAATTTGTACTAATGCACCAAAATGAATGCCGCACTTCAGTAACCTTAGAGCACGAAACCTAAGAAAAGACCGGTCCATTTAATAAAGATGGTATTACCAGAGAAACTCAGCATGACTTGGAATAACCTTGGAGCAGAAACATGCTCAGATGGTGCTAGTGAGAGCACACATTCTCTTCCTCCGTTAAAATTCAGGCTGTTTTGATAAAAGAGGAGTTTGAATTTGAGTTTTTCTCAACGTTCTTCAGCTATGTAAAAGTGGGTGGGAACTCCTAACCTGATACTGTTTTGAAAGAAAAGTGTTTGCAGTCTGATGATTCACCTTCTAGTTTTAAGCCGGAGTATCAAATTCGAGGTGCTGGTTTTGTCTCAATAGATCCAACAGTTTCTTTGCTTCTGCTTAGTAGTTCTTAAGCAATGCTATCTGTAACATTGTTTTAAAGCCTCCTAGAGAGATAGAGACTGTCACATTAGGTTAATAACTCTTAAAATAAGCAAAAAAAAATCCAGATGATAATCTGTTAAGCTCTTTCTTAAAACCCTTTAGGAGTGCATTTGTTGGAATTTTCAAGAATATTTATTACAGGCCTAAGTCAGACTTAATTCAATGGAAGTTACACTTCTAAGCCACTAAAATACTCACTGGGGTTTTTAGATGCAGCCAACTACATCTTTAGGCACCTAAACCCATTGGAAAGAGAGTTTTATCCAGGATTTTCAGGGAAAACAAAGTCATGTGCCCTTATAATCTCTTCTACAAAACAAGATGTTGAGATGACTTTACTGAAAAAGGCATTGATTTTATTTTTTGCCAAGTACAAAATAGCAAAGGTCAAAAATAATGCTCAGGGACAGAGAATGTGAGATCACACAAATGAAAGTTTGGAAACGGGAAGGTTTTTCCTCTATATATGTGTGTTAGGGTTCAGGGATAAGTGAAACTGTACAAGACCGTGGATCTCTCAAGTGCTGTTTTGATATTTCATATACCAGTATCAGGGAAGAAAGTTTTTTTAGATTGAATGACTAGTAAAAGTTATTTCTAATTCAATTCCCAAAAGAATGCACAGGAACTCAGATTTGAAACACAGTTGGTAGTGGAGAGTGGCCTTCTATCATCTCGTAATCATCTCAGTTTGGTCTGCTGATTCCAGGATAACATGATAGAAGACAACACCCAATCTGAAGAACTGGGAAATTTAAACAAAAATATCAAAACCTGTATTTTAAAGTAGGTCCAGTAAATGCAAATATTTCAATAACATTTGAGTTACGGTTCTGGCTGAGTCTTAAAATATTTGTGACGTTGTATCAATTACAGGTTTTAAAAGTTACAAAAATGCATTTAAATCATACTTGGCTGGTTTTTTATGATATGTGTAAGAGGAGAAACCACAGTAGTGTTATAATTTCAAATACAAATTGGGAATTGCTGAACAGATAAGAATCAAAGATTTGGGGGCCAGGAAAGCTGGCAGTGCAAAGGTAAGTCATCGCCTAGTATCTGTACTGCTTTTGAAACCAGAGAGACAACTGCAGCTGTGCTGTGTTCTTACAATTGGCAGAGGATAGGTCTGTAAGCCAGGACTGCATGGAGCTTCCCAGCAGCCTGTGCCTAAACCAATGCAGACCCCTCCCCTCCCTTCCCTTCTCCTCTCCTCCCCTACCCCATGCTGTCTCCCATAGGACAGGCATGGAAATGAGGGTACACTCCATGCATTAGTCAGTATGTTGAGTACAGTTTGTACACTCGAAAGGCTGCTGTTTGGGTTCATGGAATAGCTGTTAGGAGCTGAGATGCCATCATAAACCTACCTAGGAATCTGTGACTCAAGAGGGAAGCATGATGGTAAAATCTGGAACCCAGAGCAGAACATGAGGAAGAAAATAGAATTGCCAGAAACAGTAAGATACTGATGCCATATTATAAAATGTTTCAGCAATTTAGCATTCCTGGTGCTCTGCTGACTGTGGCCCAAGGAGATTGGATTCTGTCTAAATTCCATTCTTCAAGTATCTGTGTGGTGTCCAGGCAGCACAACATCAGAATGCAAATGGAATGGTGGAAAGCATTTGCCATTTCAGCTTCATCCTCCAGGGTCACCTCCTCTGCTTCAGCAGCTGAGCACAGCCATCAGAGGAAGAGCCTCTGTGCAGGTTCAGTCAGAGAGCAATCCCAGATCCTGCTCCGGATTCAATCCAGGCTTCCTGCTGGCAGGCAGAGGATGGAGCTATGTTATCTGGGGTACACAATATGCCCTAGAATTTGGAATAAGAGTTAGATGAGTTACCTCATCCCTGTTGGGAGGCTGTTGGCTCGTAAGGAAAGATAATTGGTTTATCTGTTTTGGAAGGAGTCAAGTTTCTTTCGCCAGATTTGCATTTGTTGGAGTGTTCTACTTATCTCTAGTGACCTTGCTACAGATGTTCCATTTGTTTTTTATTTAGGGAATGTACCAGCAGCTGTTTCTGTCCCCTGTCATTGGCCGTGCCGTCTCCCGTACTTTGCAGTATGTAGTTAGACATAACGATTACAAAACAAACACAGGAGCTAATTTAGGTCTAATGCAGTGAATGAAAAAAACTGATTATTAGGGGAAGAGGAGGAACAGAATTATGCTGCTATATTATGTAATTTTTGGCTCCCTCAGTGTGTGCATTCTATGGCACTTACTCTTTTTAAGACCTTTCTTAACCCTCATTTGCTGCTGTCTGTGTATGTGTCGCTGAGGAGAAGTGCTTTTGACTGAGCTGGCTCTGTGGAAATTCTAAATTAGTTTGAAGTTTCCATGGAAGAAGGGAGGGAACCAGAGATTGTGACAGGAGACAGGCAGTGCCATGCAGTGGGAGAGAGGCTATGGAGGTGGGTAGTCAGGTTGTCATCATTGCTAGTCTTCAAAGAAAGACCTTGGTGGACATGTGTAATCCTCAATACAAATTATGAGAAATACGGCAAAGAGGGTAGGAAGGACCCAGCTGAAGGATCTGAATAGGGAATTGAATGAACAAAAGCAATAGAGACGATCTTTATTGCATAGCTTTGCATGCCACACTTTGAGTCCTATGAACAGGCTCAGATATTATCACTGCAATGATATTTCATGATAGTAACAGCTGGGAGCAGATAATAGGTAAAAGACACATGGTTTTACCTATTCCTGTTTGGAATAGGTAAAAGACATATTGTTTTGGCAAACTTAAACTGAAAGTATCTGAAAAGGTATCTGCAAAACTATGTAAAATGAAGAAAGAAATAAGATTAATGTCTGGAAGAATAGAAACAAGACAGGTAACAGCACAAAGATGACAGGGAAGAATAACTATTTTTGGGATAGGACTGGAAAAAATGGAGGAATAAGAAGGAACAGCATACTACCATGTTAAAATAGAAATCATAGGGGAGGTTTCCATGAAAGCAGAGTGAGAGAGAGGAGAATTTAAATCTGCCAATAGATCTAGGAGGTGCAGAGACTTGCTACAAGACATTGCCTTTGTCATTTGTCTGGTAATCTGATCAGCATTGTTCTGAGTACAAGTGATGTTTTCTGCCTCTGCTTTCTCTAGCACATAGACATTTAGAAAGTCATTTTAATGCTACAATCATCCATCGTTGATGAAATCTGGTATCTCTGTTCACAGTGCCGTATGCCACAGGTATCTTCATCACGGGGCTTGCTTCATCATGCTACTGTTTCTGTCCTTTCTTTTTAGTAATCCTCGTTCTTCTCTGCTTTCTAACATGAAGTTTTCTTCTGTGAATCTTGTGCTTCATCTTCTTCATCCATTTTTTAACTTTTTTAATCCGTGGACTCACACAGAACTTTTTGCCTTCTATATAGAGGCTGACAGAGAAAAAACTGGTTGTCAGTTTCAAAGAAAATTATCATACTTAGCACTCACCTATTAAGTTAGACTTGATTAATTGTAAATTATATTTTATACTGTGCTTATTAACTTTTTTTTTTTTAGTTTCAAATAAGTCAAAGTCAGGATCTAAGTTTTACATGATTAAACTTGTCTTCCAAAATCTGAAGAAAGCTTTACTACTTCAATGCAAAAAGAACCACAGTGCAAAGCAGTACATTTCTATTGAAAATAAATAAGTAGACCTCTCTATAATTATTATTATTGTCATTACTACCATACAAAAGTCTAGCAAATGTACCAATTTAACCCAAACAGTGTGATATTGTACCAGAAATAAAATTAGAAATAGCTTATGTACAAAAGTAAAGCTTATTTAATGAGTTTAGGTAAGGTTTTTTAGGGGATTAATAATTGGAAAAACCAGAGAAGTCTTAAGGTGCATGAGTAATTTTTCAGTTCTGAAAATAAAGCGAGAGTCTACGTGCAGGCTGAATAATGATCAATATTGTACTGAAAAGGAAATTCAATTTTACCAAAAAAATTTAAATAGCACAAGGAAAGACAGTTCTTAAATCACAAACAATGGTGTTTTCATTGAATTTGTATTAGTTTTCCAAGATTATACTTATTTCAATGATGCCTAATAGGTTTTAACTCCCTTTCCCAATAAAGGACTCAAAATATTCCTTACATAACAGCTTCTAGGTGACACAGGCCATCAGCTGTCTGGATTTCAAACCTCTCCACTCTTCGGAGAATTCCTTTGGGAATTTCTTCTGTAATCTTTGTGCAACAGTTAAAGGCCCCAGGAAACAAAGCTAAAAAGTGTAGTAACAATGTTAGAACAGAGATATGAAGGGGACAAGGCACAGTTTGACTGCACAGAATCACATAGGAGCTGAGACCAGAAGGGACCTCTGCAAGTCATTGGGTCCAGCCCCCTGCTCAAGCAGGGCCACCTGGTCCCTGGGTCCTGCTTAAGCTCTGCCCCTGATAACGTGGTTGGCATAACTACCACCACTGTATGAGGTAAGCAGCCATTCTGTGACCAAGCAAGTCATGTGTTCATGCCCCTTCCCTCATTGTCAGACTCCAAAGATCCTATGAACCAAGCAGACGAACCAAGCAGATTTCCACTTCCCTTCCCTACTGCCCCCCAGCATGTACTGCTGTCTGCCATCATTCCTCTCCAGATGCAGGACTTTGCGTTTCCCCTTGTTAACGACATGAGATTCCTCTCTGCCCATTTCAATGTCAGTAAAACCATATAGTGCATCAGCTACTGCTCCCAGTATTTTATCTTGTGCAAAACATGCCACAGGCACATTCTCTTCCATCATTCAGGTCATTAATTAAGATGTTGAACAGTATTGGTCCCTGGGGTTTGTGCCACTGATCACAACCCTCTGGACCTGGTCCTTCCTCCAGTTTTCAGTCTGCCTCACTATTCAGTCATCTGTCCTATACTTTGTCATCTTGTCTATGATGATATTACAGGAGACAGCATCAAAGCCTTTACTGAAGTCAAGGTACAGTCAGCCTTATCCATGTAATTTGTCACCAGTTGCTCTGTCCTGTTTAGCAGTGGGTTCACATATTTGCTCCTCTTTCTTTTGCTATTTATCTACTTGTGGAATACTTTATTACACATCACATCCCTTGACAGATTCAGCTCCAGGTCAGTCTTGTCTTTGTCTTTCATAACCCCATTCCTGCATATTAGATAACAACTATATGACTCCACCTGGGTCACCTGCCCCTGCCTCCACCCCTTTGTTCCTTACTTTGTTTTTATGTTCAGGTTTAGTTAGAAGCTCTGAGCACATCCATGCGGGCCTCTTGACACACTGCTTAGTTTTTTGTTTGTCAGGACAGATCTTTCTAGAGCTTGGAAGCGGTGGCCTTTGAACATCCACCTGCTCTGCTCAACTCTCTCCTATCTAGGACCATATTGCATGGAATTCTTCCAAACAGGTCTCTGAAGAGACTGTAAATCTGCTCTCATTAAATCCAGGGCTGTGATCTTGCTTTTTTGCCCTGCTCCCTTCTCCTAGGGTCCCAAACTCCACCATCTTATGGATTCTGTAGCCAACGCTGCCTCTGATTTCATGTGCCTGACCAGGTTTGCCTTGTTTGTAAGTATCTGGTCCGGCTGAGTGATTTTCCTTGCTAGTTCCTTGATTACTTGTGGTGGAAGATGTCATCAATGCACTTGAAAAAGCTTGTGGATTGCCTGAGCAGTTGCTTTAGCTGTATTGCTCTTCCAGCAGATATCAGGGTGGTTAAAGTGCTCCATGAAGATGAGGGCCTGTGAATCTGAAGATTTTTCCACCTGTTTGAGGAAGGCCTCAGCTACATCTTCCTGGTGAGGCGATCTATAGCAGGCACCTGCTACCACGTCACCCATGTTGGTCTCGTCACTAATCCTGACCTGTGACCTCTCTGTTGGTCATCATCCATTCCCAGGCAGAGCTCCATGCACTCCTGCTGCTCTCTTGCATAAAGGCCAGCTTCCTCTCCTTGCCTTCCAGCCCGCTCTTCCTGAAAGCCCATATTCCTCAGCTGCAGCACAGCAGTCATGTGAGTCACCCCACCATTCACCCAGTGAGCCACCAGCCCTGTACTGCAGACAGACTTCAGACTTCTGTTTGCTCCCCATGCTGTTAGTTGAAGGGCATTTCAAAGTGGTGTCAAAGGTTAATTATCTTTACAGCTTATGAGATACTATCCTCTCAGCTTCTCCCACAAGAGAGATTGATGTTTTTGTTGTTTCAAGAACAATTTATTTTACCTCTCCTTGTGCACACATATGTAAAGGCTTGTTACAGTAAAATAAAAATAATTTTAAAATATTTAGAATCATAGAATCAGCCTGGTTGGAAAAGACCTCCGAGATCATCAAATCCAACACCACCACAGTTACTAGACCATGGCACTAAGTGCCACATCCAGTCTCATCTTAAAAACCTCCAGGGGTGGTGAATCCACCACCTCCCTGGGCAGCCCATTCCAATGCCTGATTACTCTCTCTGTAAAAAATTTCTTCCTAATATCCAACCTAAACTTCCCCTGGCAGAGCTTAAGACCGTGCCCTCTTGTCCTACTGCTGATGGCCTGCAAGAAGAGACCAATCCCCACCTGACTACAGCTTCCTTTCAGGGAGTTGTAGAGAGTGATGAGGTCTCCCCTGAGCCTCCTCTTCTCCAGGCTGAACAGCCCCAGCTCCCACAGCCTCTCCTCACAGGACTTGTGCTTAAGTCTCTTCACCAGCCTTGTTGCTCTTCTCTGGACCTGCTCCAGCACCTCAATGTCCTTCCTGAACTGAGGGGTCCAGAACTGGACACAGCACTCCAGGTGTGGCCTCACCAGCGCTGAGTACAGGGGAAGAATCACTTCCCTGGTCCTGCTGGCCACACTGTTCCTGATCCAGGCCAGGATGCCATTGGCCTTCTTGGCCACCTGGGCACACTGCTGGCTCATGTTCAGCTTCCTGTCAAAATTATTTTAATTTTTTTGAAGAAGATCACCAACATTAATGACAGAGAAAGTGTCAGGAGTATAATTTAAAAGATCTGCCTTGTGGGGTAGAATCAGGGCCATTATCTTGTTATCTTTTCGAAATTATTAATGCTGTTGCTGGGATTTGTGTTTTCTTTTGCCTCAAGGACTCCCATGCCTGAATGTGTCTCCTCTAGGGAATAATCTGCTGAATTTTTTCCTGGTTGCTAATACCATCTTGAAAATAAAAAGTCACTGAACTTTAAGAAGTAGATTGTAATTCAAGGTAGTTTGTGGGGGGTTTTGTGTTTTTTTAAAGACAAATACTAACATCTTGGTATTTGATTTTCTCTGTGCTGGCATAGAAAGGTATTTCCTCCATCAGCTCAAGGACAAACAAAGCTATATTGCTTAGAGATCTACCCACGATGAAGGTCTCAAGATTAAATCTGTGCTTCAAAGTGAGCACAGCAAGGACTCCTGTGTCCCAGACCATGAACTAATCTGGGAGAAGTGGGGAGAGTGTTCTTCCTATTTGTTTGAATTTTTTTCGTAGCCATGCTGTCGCCTAAGTAATCATTTAGCTTTGAGCACAAGACTCACAGCAATAGAAAAAAAGACAGAGAATGAATTTCAGTTCCTGTAAGCAGGAGATAAGAAGTCTGTTCAAAAATTTTCCTGTATGCAAGAAGACTGTGTTCTCTGGTCTTGACAAGAGTTCTTGCTGAGTGCTGGAATAACAGATGCTAGCACAGCTGTAGAAGTGAGTTTGAGCAGCAGGCAGGGGAGCAGGAGTTGCTGGAGAGCAGTCACACTGTCCACTGCAGCTTGCAGGGGGGCTTTTGTACCTGCGGGGCTGATGACAGACTCCTGGGATTTCACAGTCAGAAGGGAGGGTGAAAGATAGCAACTGACCTAGCATTTGTCTCCTCAACAACCCAGAGAAAAGGACTATAAGTAATCACGTGGTCCAGAAGGACTAATTAAGTGTTGAGCATTACCTGTGTAATTTCCCTGTTGTCCTTTGCTTTTCTCTCTTCAACACCATACTTCTTGTGAAGCCAATTAATTGATGTTCACAAATGGAAATTCAGCTCATTGAACATCACTAAGTGTAAGTTTTTTTCTGAGGCCTCAAGGCAGCATCTTGCCCCTACCCTACTTTATGTTTAAAAACATCGCTTGTTTTGATCTGATTACTCAGATCTAAACCATCAGTATTGCACTTTACAGTGCAACCTTTGAACCGGAGCATTAAAGCCACTGACACCCGATTCATGCAGTTGTACAAAAGCTATGCCTTGTGACGTGAACACGGGTAGCAGACTGCATGTGAAATAGTCAGTACACGAAGAGAAAGCAGACTGAAATTCTGTGTATCATGTAAGCAAGGTGGTGCTTATGTTCTTGCTAAAGAGACAGAAGTGTTTCTTATGGAGATTGAGAGGCTGCTAGTAACTTTTTATTGGAGATGTGTGCCTGGGGAGGCTTCTTTCTTTCATTGGTATCTATTCCTCAAGGAATTCTGATCTGCACTAGTTTTTTTAATGAAAAAGAAGCTGTCTCTTTTTTTTTTTTGGTTTTGTTCTGTGCATGAAAGTGCAGCTACAATATGGAAAATAGAAATTAATCTTTGAATCGCAGATGAATGCATGGCACTGGGGACTTCCTGTCAGGGAACATGACAGTGTCATCAGCAACCTTCTGCTGACAGTGGCATTTGTGATAACTGGTACCTTTTTACATGGGAGCCAGTTTTAAAAGTGATTTTTTTTTTCCTGGGTGTGAAGAATGATTATAGCAGTGAGCCAAGGAATTCCTGTATTTCCCCAGAGCCTAGGAGAGCTGATGTTACTCTCCTGGAGCACTGAGCCATCCTGCAGCTCCATTATTACTCTAACTTCACTCTAATCCTGCAAGTGCAAACAAAGCAGGAGGTAATAAGCAAAGCTAATGATATCTGCCCAACCCAATATCATAATTTTTTGTGGTTTCAGCATTTAAGTCAAGGATATTAGTAACGGTAGTTACTAGGTAGTTAAAAGGAAAGAACTGTGGTTTTCCACATGGGTGGCCTTTCATGTGCCATTTATCAGTCAATGAGATTTTTTCAGTGCTGTCCATTTCATTTGTCTCTGTGGCTCAGTGGCACAATCAGAAATACACAGCAGCTTACCGAAAATTATTTAGACCTGTTGTCTGACACTGAGCCTCTTTAACCAGCTGCTGAGGAAAGGACCAACAAGCTTAGTGATAGATCTGAGACAGGTCCCCTCAGGGATTGCTCTGTTGTTATTTTAGCAGGTGGTATTATCTGTTTTGGTATTTTTTTCCCTGGGAACTCTTGACAGGGAAAGACCTATTGGTTTTTAAGTTATTTAGCACATTTGAAAAAAAACCCAAACCCACTTAATTTGTTTCTCAACAAAAAAAATTCCTAAAATTTTTAATTATTTTTAAACAGCACTTGTTGTTCAAGGAATGTAGCACGTGAACTTAATTTAAACTTCCCATGGTGGCTTGTTTCCTTGGAAGTCTGTCAAATCTTTGTGTCACTTTCTTAAGGCTGAAAGAATCCAAAGCGGTTGGCATTTAGAGATTAGTGTTTTCATCTTCATTCAGCTAGAACTGTTAAAAGCTGTTGTTATAGATTAGGAAATCAGGGAATTTTCCTTCCCCCTGCTCCACTCTAAGGGAGAAGAAACGGAGTGAGTGGGGGGAGGGAAGTTATTAGCATTACCAAAGATGTAGCCGGGCTGGGGCTAACGACTCATTTGGAGAAAGAAAAGGAAGAGGCGGAGCAGGGGGGAGACTCTGGCTGGGAGGGGAGAGGCAGGGGGTGTGTGTGGCTGGCTCTCTGGGGGCAGACAGGCAGTTTCGTTGGGGAGGGGGACCGGAGGTCTAGCTTGGTTTTGGCTGCTAATCCTGGGGAGCTCGCCCTCCCATCCTGCTGGCTTCAACCTGCCTGACTGTCCCGCCCGCCGGAGCTGCTGTGTTTCATCGGAGAGTTTTTGCTTGCCCGCGGGAGAGGAGGAGGAGTTTTTGGAGACACTATCACCTGAGACTGCGGTGAGTCCTCGCCACTCGAGACAGCGGTGAGTTCCCGTGGGAGTGTGCTGCCTGCTTTCCTTGTCGCCCCCACGGAGGCGAGGACCCCCCTCATCTCCTTCTCGGTTTTCCCCTCGTGGTCCGGGACCGCTCTCTCCGGTCCCCTCTTCCCGCGGGTGACTGACGGAGCCCACAGCGCCCCCTGCCGACCGTGACCGGGTACTGCAGGTCCTACAGCTCCATCAGTCCTACAGCGCCCCCTGCCGACCGTGACCAGGTACTGCAGGTCCTACAGCTCCAGCGGCCCAACAGCGCCCCCTGCCGACCGTGACCAGGTACTGCAGGTCCTACAGCTCCAGCGGCCCAACAGCGCCCCCTGCCGACCGTGACCAGTACTGCAGGTCCTACAGCTCCAGCGGCCCAACAGCGCCCCCTGCAGACCGTAATTGGGACTGTGCTAAAGGACAGAGGAGTATTCTTTTAGACTTGTTGTTGTAGTTGTTGTTGCTGGTGTTGTTTTGTTTGGTGTTACTGTTTTTTTCTTCTTTTTTTTTTTTTTACCAACATTCATATATTTCTTAATAAAGGGTTGTTATTTCTTCTGTTTTTTCCACATTTTCCTCGAGTAAAGCCCCTTAATTTGACATTACAATTGCAGAGAGAGAGGAGTTTGGTCTACCTCACAACTCACCCTCTTTAGCAAACAGTCTAGTCTCTCTAGACTTAGACAGCTGTTCTATTAAAATGTTGCTCCTAAATGTAGAAGAGTGTGAGTCAGTGAGTTTGAACTGATGTGATGGGGCTCTGGGGCCTTCAGGACATGGACCTGCTGCACCGAGTCCAGAGGAGGCCACGAAGATGATCAAAGGGCTGGAGCACTTCTCCTATAAGGAAAGGCTGAAAGAGTTGGGGTTGTTCAGCCTGGAGAAGAGAATGCTCCAGGGACACCTAATTGCAGTCTTCCAGTACCTAAGGCAGAATGGTGGGTTTACATTAGATGTTAGGAATTAGATGTTGGGAATTAGATGTTAGGAAGAAATTCTTTACTGTGAGGGTGGTGAGACAATGGCACAAGTTGCCCAGAGAAGTTGTGGATGTCCCATCTCTGGAAGTGTTCAGGGCCAGGCTGTATGGGGCCCTGGGCAACCTGGTCAGTGGAAGGTGTCCCTGCCCAGGGCAGCAGGGATCTAGATGATTTTTAAGGTCCCTTCCAACCCAAACCATTCTATGATGGAAGTGGAGTACTTCGGAATGAAGCACAGTGAAAACAAAGCATCTGATGGTACGAGACCTCTGTCAGTACTATTCATATATAATGTGTCTTTACACTTGAGTTGATCAATATCAAGTCTCTTTGACTGCCTGAAGTTTCTTTTTCCATTTCCTATTTGCTACCTGGCCAAACTTAGTCCACAGAAACTTTTCTCATCCCTCTGCTTCACTTTTTTCGTTGTCATTCTCAAACTTGAGAGCCACATGTTAATCAGCTGAGGAAGGCTGCATCATGTAGGGTTCAGGCAAGAAATATTAAAAGCAATTATTGCTGCTTTAGGCAGGACTTGTACAGTTCTTTTCTTCACAAGTTTCACTCTAGCAGTTAGTGTTTTGACCAGGCCTTTGGTGTTCCCTCCTGAATTCTGCCGGCAGCACAGAGGAGACTGTCAGTACTGCTGGCAGAGCTCCTCATTAACCTTTTTGCACTGGTTGTGACCCACGGACTGCTGAGTGAAAGGCCATGCTGTAGTTTTTCTTTTATGTGACCAAAAACCGAGAATAATAGTTCTGGAACTTACACAAACTAAGGGAGCCCAGCAAATATACATAATGTTACTGAGCAGGACGGGTTCCCCCAAAGCATAAATCTGAGGCATTTGCTGTTTCTATGCTGAAATGTGAGACCTGCCACTAATGTACCTCAAGTTCACGCTGAACTGATGCAGCTCTGCACCCATTGCACAACTTTGGCACACCTGTGCTATTAGCTGCAAGCATTAGTGTTTCCCAATGGAATTCTTTTGTGATTACAAAGTAGGCTTTGTACATCTGGAAGAACAAAGCAAAACAAAACAATTTGCATTGATTAATTTGATTAATATCTTGTTTAGCCAGAACATGGAAAGTGTTGATATGCTCCAGTATCAATATAGCCACAGACAAGTTGCAGCCCTAAATCCCATGTTGTTGGCTTATGAACATAGAATTCAGGCTCTGCCCTTGGAGGGAAATCTACTATCACATCACGTACACTTTAAATTACTGTAAGGCAGCTCATTTAGTACTCATTTGTTCATGAAGCTGCCAGAAAATGTTCCTTTCATTTGAAACAAACTTGAGGCTATTTTAAGAGTCCAGCACCTCAAGGTAGGTCTTTTCAGCTTAACCTAATGCAAGCCAGTAACTATTTCATTGTGCAGAAGGCTCTGATCCTGGTTGACAGGTGAACAAAGTGGGATGCTAGAATCCTTGACAAATGTAGCATAGCTGTAGTCTGTTAAAACAAGGAGGTTGCTTAATAGCTGGACTTGAGAGGGGAACTCAAATGCTGAAAAATGCGCTAGTGCATCCTACTGCTTTGACTGCATGGTGATACACACAGTTAAAGCACAATTCTGAGAGATGAAAAAGGATAGAACAGTTTCTAACCTATAACTCTAAATCAAATATAATTAATAATGTATAAATCTATAAATCATACTATATAATTCTGTGGCAAAGAATAAATACAAATGAAGTTATGCAGTGATGCTTTTTGCTATGAGGACTGCTGTTAATAGGGACATTTTCAAGGCTGGAAGAATGACTGGAGATAGACAGATGAGTATTTCATACACATCAGGATTGTCAGATTGGTCTTTGTCCATCAAATAATGATCAGCTTCCAAGCTCTCTGTCCCTATACAGCATCCTTGATGGTTATATTACAAAGCACCAAGGAAATGCAGGCTGTAAATTGGCAAAACAGAGTGTAATATTGATGTGGTCAAACAAACAGTAATATCTAGTGCCTCGCCTAGCAAAACCAAACCTCATAATGCCTTGCACTTAAGTGCAAAAAGAAGCTGTCATGTGAATATAGATCTGTTTTTATCTATAAAGCAACACATTTTGATAACAGAGAACCCATATCCAACACTGCACAGATCACCCTAGGTCTCACCGGACGAGCATTATTAGAATAACTTGAGTTGGATAACTGCAGATAATTCTTCTGGAAAGTCTCAGTCAGTCTTATTTAATTGTTATTCCTATGCATCCAACACTTGATTTAGATGCTATTACTGTGTAAGGATTACCAAATTTCTCTCTTCATGTCTTCAAGATGAAGTACATGTAGGAGCTTCTGAAAGAGAATTTCTGTCTTCTCAAATTGAAATTCCCGAACCAACCATCTTTAAAATAAGTTCTCTTGTCCAACCTGCTGATAGTCTGTCATGCAGTGCTGCTCCCCTCACTGCAGGTATGGCACTCTGTAAATCCCTGGCACTAAGATGTGATTATAGAAGGCTATCAGGATTTTTTAAAGTAAAATTGCAAAAACTTCTGTCGAATGGGGAGTGGGGGTGGAGGAGTGGAGGTTGTGGCAGGGGAAATCCCCATCACAGTCTTCAAAATAATCTTGATCTCATTTTCTGGCATTGCCT
Organism: Manacus vitellinus; assembly: GCF_001715985.3. Taxonomy (NCBI): domain Eukaryota; kingdom Metazoa; phylum Chordata; class Aves; order Passeriformes; family Pipridae; genus Manacus; species Manacus vitellinus. Next base: position 3,606,441 of record NW_021940508.1, on the reverse strand, counting down.
GGCCAGGCCACATTCTTTCCTGTGACCAGGTATGGTTTTGGCCAACATATGGCTTTCCTGGCCTCTGTCAACAGCTACCAATTCACATCCACAAGCAAAGTAAACTTTTGCAAGTTTACATGTACCAGCCCAAATCTCACTTGTATATCTGTACTGTCACCCTGAAATAAATGGATGCATAATGGAGAGCCTAGGAAGCCTAAGGCTACACTGGGTTAAAGCCAAATCTAGTTCAGCTCATGGTAGGCTGTGCCTGTACCCTGACAGCCAGTTCTATCATTTGAGTATCATTGCCAAGTATGGAGTGTGTTTGGGTGAGGAAAGTTAGGTGGTAAAGGCATTTCCCCTGTGCTAGGTGATTCAGTATAAAAGAATGTTCTAAGAGAACCTTTACTTTGACCTCTGCATGTACGTGCCAGTCCTATTGTGCAAGACCTTGCTGACTGGCTAGATCATAAATCTAGTACAAAAGCTTTCCCATGCCAGCAGGTGCAGTTGCCATTTTAACAGGATAAAGTTTTAAGGCAGATTTTGTCCGTGTGTTGTGTAAATTTTTAAGGAAATCCATTATTCCTACTCCTACTGAAGCCAGTGGAGCTTGAGAAAGGTTCACACCAAAGGATGAAGTGCTCCAGAATCTGAGTTATCTTCTCTGTGAACACAGTTTTTTTAACAATAAAAATTACATTGAAAAATGAAGAATTCAAGCACAGCACTGGCCAATCTTGTTTGAATTTTTTAAAATTTTTATGGAAGTGTTATTAGATCTCCTGAATCCTCAAGACATGCTTTACTGAATGCAGAGCAAAGCTGCATGCAAAACTGCTTTTCTGGTGAGAGAAATCAGTTACTTGAAGTTTGTCATAAAAAGGTTTTTGAAACCTTTGCCACCCAGGGCAATTTCACTTTAAAGAAAAAAGATTAAGTGGTTCTCTAAACATATTCTCTCTGAGAAGCTTGGAAAGGAGGCATTCACACCTGAACCAGAGAGATCCTTTTGAAAAAATACTGAAATTTTACTAGGTGCTCCCTCAGGAGATCACTGCTTCTCCTTCAGCAGCTAAAATCTTTCAGCTATCTTCTTGATAATGTCTCCTACGACAAATAATTCACTTGGCTTTTTTCTTGCTTAAGCCACTTCACAGAATGATAAAGTGCCCACATCTGTTGTGGAAACACCGAGTTTGCTGAGGAAATGCTCAGGTGACTCCACTGAAAATGCCAATTGCTCTGTGGAGTTAAGACAGCCAGGTTTCACTTTTTGAATCTTCCCATGCTACAGCAGAGACCTCTAAGCTATCCACTCTGGTCCTGTACAGAGCTGCAAAGGCTTAAGCAAACACAATTCCAGGTAGACACACTTGGGGTCTTTTTTTTTTTTCTTTAAGAGAATAAAGTATAGAAATAGATAAAATACAATTTTACTTACTCTCAGACGTCTGACTGACCGTGACTGCTAGAACAACCAAAACAGCGACTAAGTTCATATCCATTCCTCCCAGGAGCTGTGGGAGCACAGCCACAGAGCAGGCAGCGAGCTGAGCTGCAGGACTAACACCTGACCCTACCTCCCGGCTGCTGGGGATGAACGTGGCTTAAAGCCCCACCCTGAGCAGCCGCTTGACGTTGGCTGCGTCCTGTGTGGCACTATGGACTTCAGCAGGATTCCTCTTCCCACCTGTAGACATATGGTTAAGTGTTTTACCAGATGGGAAAATCGGCTGTATTCCACATAGGGCCCCAAGATGGTACTGCCTTACAGCCAGATCCTCACAGCCCCCATTGATGAGGCTCTTCAAGAATAGAAATGCCAAGAGTAGAAATAATTCAGAAACAAGTCCTTGTGGGATTAAGGCAAAAGGAGAAAAATCCTTTGTTATTACGTATCATCTCCATGAAGCTAAACAAGCATTGTTGTTGGCCAAACCTGCTGTGTTATAAACAGGTACAACCTCAAGGAGACCCGTGCTGTAAGGTCTGTAAGGACCCTGAGCAAGGGCCATATTATTCCTGCCACACTTGGCATTCAGCACTGGTTCAAACCTTAAAAAACCAAAGAAAGACTAGCGTGCAATCTCAGTCTGAATGGAACACTGTGGCTGTATGAGTAGCAAGCAGTTGCTGTATTCCAGCAGGCTGTCTGCACTGACCTTTCCAAAGGGCTGAACCAGAAAAATGAGTATGGAAATTCCCTAGGCTGCTCAACCAAGCTCATCTTTGCTCTGGCTTATTACAGCCATCCTTACCATTCCTAAATTTCCAGAGCACGGGTTAGAAGATATTGCTAACCTCAGGCACTTTAGTCTATACTTACACTGTCCCAACACCAGTTTTGCAATTTTGTCTAATAATAAATTAATACAGTGTAATCAACCTTTCTGGCTATCACTGTTTTACTTCATAGCTCTTGGTTTCTGCTTGACACTGTTATCTATCAGGATAAGAGACTGGGGCAAATGCAGAGTACAACACTTGAAATGTTGTACTTGAAATGTTGTAACTCTACTGTTAAGAGGAAAAAGAGTAGATGATAATGATGTGTGCTGCTTAAAGTATGATTTCAGGGAAGTAACTTATGATGAAATCAACAAGCTGATTCATTGTCACCATTTAATTACAGTGAAAAATCTGTATTATAAAAGCTAAACCATGATGGTCAGCAGTAAAGCAGCTCACAACACCTTTATTAACTTGAACCTATACAAGTACAAGACTATTAGCAGCATTAATGTCCTTCAGAGTAGCATGAAGAGGAACAAGTTAGAGTAAAAGAAATACAATAAGATAGGTGTAACTGGAGTAACATGTTAAAGGAACAGCTTCAGTCAATATTAGAATTTGTATTCCAGTGTCTGGTTGATGCTGCAAACTGGGGTGCTTTGTTTCCTTGCAGATAACTAATTAGTTTGTTCTGGCAAATGCTTCACATGGGATCTCCAGGTGTAATTTTAAAAGTCTGATGCAGATTACAAAAGTATCACCACAGTGTACTATGTGTACTACGGAGTACAGGGAGCTGTAGCAGTGATGGGGATGGAGAAAGAACCAAAGCACCCTGTGTTTCTTACGACTAGTTCCTGTATGACAAGTTTGAAGTGTTCCCAGGGGACTGCTCAGACACACACACCTGCTATATTCTCAAAAACACAAAGCAAATACAGGTATCTGCAGGTATTTATTTTCTCTGCTGCTGGCAACAAACAACAGCACACTGAATAAAACTTATTTCTTTCAGCTTGAACTCAAGTTTTACATCTCATGTTCCCTCAGAGTTCATAGTCTCATTCACAGGTCCAAAATAAAGTAAATGGTTTTATACTTCAATGGGAAAGTGCAGCAATGAAACTATGATTGTGTCAGACCCGGAACATGCTTTTCACTTTATGGAGGCTATATAATTTGTCAACAATTTAAAATGCTAAACTAATAGAACTAATAGAACTAAAACTAATAGAACAGGAAAAATGTAAACTGAGGAAACAATGCTGATTTATGAGATTGAGAAATTAAAAATAAAACCAAAGTCAGAGAACAATAGCAAATATTGTGCTATGGCTCCACACGAATGTGTAGGCAGCCATCCAATTTACAAAGGAAGAAGGAGCTAGCCAGAAATTCTTTTCCAAGAATTGGGCTGACATAGTTGACAGTGGCATTAGTTATAAGTATTAGCTGAAGGAAGGTGAAGAGTTCTATTGACATATTGATTTGGATTGCATTCAAAGCTCAAATCAAAGTGCTAACCTGCAGGCAGAAAGGGTTGCAAATGAGAAGCTAGTCATACGTCCATCCTGAGAAACAAATTCTTGTTTTGATCCTTTCAGACATTCTAGCTTTTATTTGAGAATGTAAAACTGCTAGAAAGGCTAAAACTGACAGCTCTTTTAATCTGAGTCTTTAATTTTTGAGCAATGGTTAATGATTTTAACTTCTTCTACATTAATATGCATTGTAACATGATACCCTCAGTTATATATACCTTTCCCCAGTTACTCAAGTGGAGGCAAGAGTAAATGGCCCTTCTGTAACCCATTCCTTTTCATCAGACAATCTTCTTTTGCCACAGGAGTGCTGATTACTGAGGAAGACTAAACCACTGACTCGTTTGCTAAAGCAGGACAATTCATGTTAAAACAACTTTGGATCTTTGCTGTTTCCAGCAAGACTTAATTTGATGAAGGCTTCTGACATACTGATAGATGCAAGAGGGTTATCACAGTACTTCCCATTACTCCGTAAATGATCATAATCATCAACTCACAATAATTATTTTTTTTAACCTAGACTTGCTTAAATTATGAATGGAAGAGTTCAAAAAATTATATTTTGGACTTCCTAGCAATGTCTCCAATTGTTTGTGTGGGCATCAAAATCCCAAACTGTGAACTCCTCAGATGTCCCCTGTTCTGGACTGCATCAGCTGGCCCTGTGCCTACCATAAACCCCCTCACTTTAAAATTCTCTACATAACTCTCATTCAGACTTATGCATACCTTATCTGTGGGTAGTTTAGTTTGGGGGAAAAAAAAAGAGTCCAGAAAAAAACTTTGAGCTGTGAACTTTATAAATGGTTAATGCACTTACTAAGATGCAAGCCAGCCAGATTCAGTTCTCTGCCTGAGAAGGGGGTATGGATAGACCCAATTCTCAGGAAAGCTCCCCAACAGCCAGCTACAGCCTCAGCAGGGTGTATTTTACACTCAGCATTACACCTTTTTGCTACATAAAACCTAAAAGAAACTTGAGGTGGGACTGCAGCACCCACTTCCCTTCCATCAGGTGAATTTACCCACAAACAGATAATGCTGTCATGCTCCTGTGATGCTCAGCCTCCCCAGGACCTTCTGGTGCACAGAGCTGCAGCACTTCTAGGAAAAGCTGAGAGGCTTGTCCCTGTCTGTGCTGTTGCCTGGCACTTAAGGCATGGACTTCCCACTCCCTGACTGCTAAATTATGACAGAATAGGATGAAAGTTTTTTTGGAAGAATGCAGGATTTTGTTCTGAAAAAGATATTTTGGGCTTTACAGACCAATAAAACAAAAGAACCAGTTCTGAGTACAGTGCTAAAATTGCAGAGAAATACCTCTTATTTTCCATTGTTCATTTCAGTAAAATGTTCCATATGGGTATTCTGAATTCCATCGAAGTAGCTGACACAGACAGACAGAAAGACAGAAACACCCCCCACACCCCCTATTTTACCTTTTACCTGGGGGTGTCTCTGCTGGACTTAAGCTCTTACTGTGGCAGCAGCTATAACCACCAATGGAAACAGCAGAGAGAAAGCCCCTACCACTAGGGCACAGCAAAAAGTGATTGTTCCTGACAGGAGAGGCCAAACCAAAGGAGAAGGCACAGATGCTAACAGGGATGAGAAGCTGACTGGCATTCAAAAGAGAAGTGAAAATCTCTCTGAAGCGAGAACTATGAGGAAAACTGAGGCTGATACCAGTTCTGTGACTGTTCCTCTGTGAAGGCAAGAAACAGATACTGCAGGGAAGATGGGCACAAAAATATTGCAGTCTAGGGAGGCAGACACCCAGAAATCCATTACTGAAGAAGCAAGGAGTACCATTTGATAGAATGCTGTGTTAGCATCTTGTTGCAGATGTTGAACCATTCTGGGAAGTCAGCCCTGAGCAGAGACCCAGGATTCCCCTCAAGAACTTTCTTCAAGACTGCCAAGGAGTACATTATTGCCAGTGAACTGGAAAGTTTGGCTTCCAATGGCATGCTTCCCTCATTTGAGATAGCCAAATTATAACCCTTCCTGTACATCCAGTATGACACTTAAGGCTGACATTAGAAGACGTCCTAATCCATTGAGGTAGTGAGCAAAAGGAAAAACTGAAGACCCTTCCCTTCTCAATCTCTATATTTAAAAAAATCAATCATAATTTAGAGGACCAGAAGATGGATGCTGAAGAGAAAGAATGGCAGATGGCTGATTGGTTCAGGAGAAAACCTGATGCTGAGATGCACAAGTGAGAAATAAGTAGACTGGGATTCGTGTTTCTGAATAGAACAAAGACCAGTACGTCTGCATGCTTCCTTATTAGTTATAAAATAAACATATTTTCTTGACTACATAGTTTAGTCATTCTTGAAACCAAGTAAAAAATGTAAAATGGAACCATTTACATCAGTGTCCACACAGCCTCTTTCCAACTCGGCCTCCCAAGAGCCTTTGTCTTTTTATCATGACAAAGCTGAGTGCCAAAGACTAGGTTCCCCTAAGTTTTGGATGTTTTTTTTGTTGTAGGCCTTAACCAACTTTTAAATGAGGAAGTGAATCTATTATTTTGATTCCAAAAGCCAAAAATCAAAATAGGGGATGGACAGAAGGTCTACGCACAAAGATGTGCAAACTCATGCCCTACAGAAGCAGTACCCGACCACACAGATCAGTGCTCTGGATCAGCATGATGCTCTGTTTCTAACTTGCTTCTCCTGAGTCCTAAAAAGCTTGGCGTTGGCTTTCAGGACAAGATCTGTTTTGATCTCCCTATCTTTAAAAAACAACATTGCATGTATAGGGGGACAACAAAAAGTGACAAACGTTCAATGGAAATGTGTTAAATCGTTTTTAGAAAAAGGCTGTTGCTCTTTTCTACCAACACATGTAAATACACAGACATTCTGTTTTGCACTTTGGCTGAAAATGTGTTTACAGTCACAGGAGACTTGCGCAGGGACAAGAACAAACATAACCTCCTGACAAGGTTATACTAACATGGGGCTGTGTGGAGCACATGCAGCACACTACACCAACACATGGGAACCAGCAGTCTTGCACCACTTCTATAGGTAAAAAATGTGATTCTCTCTCTTCTCCTGACCCAAATTCACTGACTGTTACAGTAGCTTGTGAAGTCACTACCAACCATGAACTATGATCTCTTGCAGCCCTCGTTTATACCAGGAAATGAAATTTTGTCTTCTAAAACGTCATGCCCTCGTGTTACATTTTTGTTATTTGGCCAGCACTTTTGTACAACTTCACATGACCTCACATCTGGCAGGTATCAGGTAGTTGTCCACTCCCTAAGGCTATGCTGTACTCTTTAGTCTCACAGAGTATACGTGGTTCCTCATTCAGAGCTGAATTCAGTTTCTTAAAGCCCTATGTAGACCAAGACTTTTATGCTTCTCCTAGCCCAGGCTAAGAAGTGTTAGGGTGACACTAATGAAGGATCTTTCCTTTCTGAACAGGCCCACTTACTACAAGAGTGGTGTGTTTTCACCTCAGGGTCTTGCATAAATTTCCTATCAATGCTGTTCTGTCTCCGGAGCTGTCAGGCAGCTTGGCAGAAGTGGGGAAATTCACCAAGCAAGGAGTGGCCATCCCAAACAGCTTCTTCCTTTTTTTTTTTTCTTTTTTATCTTTTTCTGGTTCTTTTTTTTTTTCACAGAAGGGCACAAATGAACTTCAGTGTACAACTTCATCATATGTTAAGATTAAGCACAATAGACAGGGCTGCAGCTGGGTTAATTTCTACTGCCTCATTTGGAGAAAATCTGATTTGCCATGATTTTGAAAAAGGATGTACTTTACCAACAATGGGAGACATAAAGAGCAAATTTTTGAACAGTAAAATGATGCATGAATTGGATCTAGATCCCCCCTATCCTCCTCCATGATGCCACTGTCTGATGAAAATGTACCTAAGAATTTTCTTTTAACGAGAATTTGAAAGAAAATTTTAAAAAGTGTGTGACTATTCTTGGCTGCTCTCTTTTTGGAATACTAGACACATGAATTTCACAAGTCCAAGGGTTATGTGAAATGCCACCATTTTGAAAAAAGAAGTACTGATTTGCCTTTATTAGTTCTAATTTACATTTATAAAGTCTGTTACTTGAACTTAAACAAGATCAGAATCGCTTCCTCTATTTTCATATTTTTACAGTTAAATGTTACCTACATGATATAAACCAGACTATTTATACTGTATGACCACTTGGGCACAGACTGTCTTCCCGCTACACAACAGCTAACATAATGAGTGACTGAAACCTTCCTGCGCTACCCAGATCAAATAAATTATTATTAAGGATGCTATTAATAATACATCTGCTTCTGTGGTTCTCACTCACTAATACCGGGAAGGACTCTGGTTGCTGGAATTGGCCTGCTTTTGTTCTGAATTCCACTCAAAGAAATGTGATCACCAAACATTCCTCGGCTGCAGCAAATACTCCTCATTTGCATGAAACCAGCACAGCAAACCAAGCTCATCTCACAGCCAACAGATCAAGGCTCCACAGATTTGAGTAAATTGGATTCACGAAAATACAAAGGTACAAATTTGCACTTAAATCGCTTTTATGTTGTTAACCATCTGAAGTAGGGCAAGTAAATATGCGTTTTTGTTTAATCTCATTTACATTCAAGTACCACTGACTGTATGTTTCCAGTTAAAGATGGATGACCATGACTTGTCCACTTCTTCAGGGATCCAGTCTTTGAGTTCAACAAAAAACCAAACCTTGCAAGTAAATGCTGACTGTCCTGCCCAGACATGGTTCTGTGCCCTCCAGAGGATATTACACACATTGTCTTACTTGTAATCTCTATCAATGCCTTTTTTTTTTCAAATTATCCAATGGTTTCCAGTCCATCAAATACCTGGATGGAAAAAGAGTCCCACACATTTGTATTTATTGACTAACTTGGGGCATGGAGGTGATTTACTTTGGCAAGTGATTTTCACATCTTAGTTCCTCATCACTATTCCAAATCCTATTTTCTGGCATTGGAAAGTTGTTTGCAAAACCTGCTCTGTTTTTGTAACTTTAAAACCCAAACTATTTCATCACTTTAGGTCAGCTAGCAGGAAGTGACTGATATATACCATTTAACCATGAAACTCCAAGCCAGTCTTTACAAAATAGAAAGCAAGCTCTTCTCTAGAGCAGGCTTTCTCTTGAAAAACTACATTTCATCATAACATTCTCCTGTCAGCTCTACTTCTTCAGTTTCAAAGAATTTATCTTTCAACACACTTCTTGGCCCAGCTCCCCCACTTTTTCAATTTAGACAATAAACCTCTTTTCCTCCTATAAACTAACCAGGGACCTAGTGAGCCTGGGTAATTCTTGCAAAGCACATTGGAGAAAAATGTGAAATGCTACCACCAGGAGAGTCATGGAGATAGAGGAAAGAAAGGACAAGTCATGGACGGGAGAAAAGAAAAGAAATGGCAGTGAAATTTTACTTTGATGAAGTATGAAGGGATAAAACATTTGATAGCATTGAAATGTATTTTATCTAAGTCCCACAAAACCTCTGCTCAACTATTTTGACTCTGAAAGCCTAGCAGAAAGCCTCCAGAACCAAATTTTCTCCTGTATGTCACTCTGCAAGTCCTATCCTTCTCTGTGAAGTGGATAAAAGCCTGTAAGTATGGGTTGCTTTGGGGTAGAAAGTCAGCAGAAATAGCAAACACCCTTTGTAAGCATGGCTGGATGAGTGTTGTCAGACAACATCTTCAATAAAAAGTATTCTGTTGCATTTTTTTCCAAGTCTAGATATAGCACAAACTTGGAATATCTTAGTAGAAGCTCTTTTCATTACACTTCTACCTCTGTAGAAGTAATAATGTCAGTGTGCCAAAGCACCTGGAATCTCAACTGAAAGCTAAAGCTTCTACCTCCATCAATAAAGTAACTCCGGCCAGGGAAACTGGAGATATACCAGCATAATGAAGTATCACCACTGCCATGGAAATTACATGTTCTCTACCTTCAGTCAATATTAATCCTTCGCCCCTACCTGGTATCACACACTACTAACAGAGGAACACAGCATTCTGCTACAATCATTCAACTCACCTTCACCTGTGCACTTGAAACCTTTAATCTTTCACGTAAGCTTGGAGTTTGTGTACACTGTGTGGCAACGAGAACAAACTCACCAAAAGACCAGTCCTTCTGCAAGACAGGGAGGTAGAATTACTGGGTGAAGGAAAAAGCAAAGCAACTCTTATCTTCAATTATTTGTTTTTCAATAGCCTTTTTCATGCTATCAGTTCCTTCCTTCCACAGATTCACCTACAGCCTGCTATGTAAGCAGTTTGGACAGATTCTGATTAAATGCTCAGTGTATGACTAGTCCTAAGCACTTTCCATCTTCTGCTGAATACCTTTCATAACTGTGACAAGTGAATGCTTGTGAATATGTACCAAAGGCAAAAAAAGTTGTACTCATCATTTCCAAACTTTTGTTCACTATAAAGTGGGGAAATGGTCACACTTGGTAACTAAGAAAACAATGCCTTTTTTGCAAAGCTAATCCAGGCAACAGAGAACCACAGAAATGTGCCAACATTCATTGCTTTTAAACAAGCAGCAAGAATATACTTACTTGTAAATCAAATCACTGCCAAACTGGTTTTCTTATCTGAAATGAGTTTTCAAGAAATTTGATCATTCAACTAGACTTTCAGTGGCAGAAATTCATTAGGAAAAAACCCTCTCTTTTTGAAAGTCATGATTTTCTTTCTAACAGAAGCCGGTTTTAACACTCACAGAATCTACATAATCATGGAGCCTCATACAGCACATACTCAAGCCATGGCTTTCCCTAATGCTCCAGCACTCTTTCTTTGCAGTGAGTGTGCAGATGGCAGCAGGGAGAACAACCCACATCTCCCTGGGAGGGCTGAAGAGCAGTATCAGAGATTTCTAACTGCAATGAATATTTATCATGACAAGATCAGGTGATCAGCTTTTATATATTGCCACTAAGAGAGACTGACAGTACCTAGTACAAGCTCTGCTGTAGGATACCCAAGTAGAGCCTCTTCTATGTTTAGTTTCAAGAGAGAAAGAGGTGCAAGTTTTTAACAAATTTCATGTTCCCAGTCCAAGTCTCCATACACTGTAGCTAGAACAAACTATTTTTTTCAAAGAAATGCAAACTGAAGCAAAGATTTTGCACTGCAAATTTCAGCCATGTTAAATGTACTAACTGCAATTGTGAAATCTTTCGAAGAGAAACTCCTGGCTTTGGACAGATTTTGAGAAATAAAATGGTCTAGTTTTACAATAAATGATTGATCTGCATTTTAGACATTAAAATTCATTTAAAAAGCTGATCATCCCTCTACTGGAATATACTGGTCTAGAAGTAATCATGGAATCAGTGCCTCATGAGATCTGCCTTTCGTTATTTCACTTTTTTATGTTTCCTTGCATGTCAAACAATCTCCTGGATAAAACAATCTTTGAAGAGACAGTTTCCTTTTTGAACAATAGGAAATCATGTGAATGACAGGAAGATAAGCCCAATCTACAATGCCAATTACAGTCAGCTACCATCTAGTTAGTACAATCTGGGATGACTGGAATGCAAGTCAGCATGTACACTGGAAGTATACATCTGTTCTAGGAAGAGATAAATTGCATTTTAAGCACCCTTGAACAGACTGACTAGCTACACACTGAATAAGAAAAGGGGTCTTTACGATGATTTGCTATGATACAGATGTCTACCACTTAGTCTGCTGAACCACGCTTTTCATCCAACCTGAGGTAAGTCAAGCACAAGGAGAGTGCAAGAAACACTGCTGATGTCTCTGTAGCCATATAAAATTACTAGAAATATGCTTGGTCAATAGTTTTATACATATTTAAATGCAAGATGCATGTTGCAAAAACATGTTAAATTATTTTTCACTTTGGGAAAAATTATACATAAATTGTGTCCATTTTTATGGTACAAGGTTCTAAGTGCCTTTGCTTTGCTCATTTGTATTTAATGTACAAGGCATACAGAATACTCAGCCAAAAGATGCTGGCAAATCACTCAAATTTTCACCTTAGCAAAACAGGTCTAACAGAAGGAAAGATATCTCTCTACATGAACTAATGAAAAAAAAATTACTTGTGCTAAAAGGTTTTGCTAGCTAGAGCATTCTGTATCAAAACTCCCCAAGACACAACCATGTTTCCACAGTAAGACTAGGAAACAACTGAGTGCTTGTATCTACATATTATGTACAGTTAAACAAACAAAAAGACACGGATGATTTTGTTGGAAATACACTGATAAAGCCTTATTACTTGAATCTTACAGTATTCATTTGGCCCAGAAACACTTCATATTTTTAGCAGTCATGACAAAATATGCTACTAAATTGTTGGCAGTAAAATATAAAAAGGAGTTGGTTTTGATTATCGGCAATTTAAACTGAAATGTGAAACTAGCAGCATTATAACCTTCTAAACCCCTTATGCCATTATTACATCTACTATCTTTGATTTAATTTCTTTACTGCAGTACCTGTACTAGAACTCACAGCTACCAGCTTCTTTGGCTCATCTGTAAAAATTGTTGTGAATGAGATCAAGGAAATTACCCCACACCAGTCCAGGAGCCCTTGCTCAATGTTATGCAATTTTTAAGGAGAAAAATGAGATCAAAGTAAGATTAAATTCCCCCTGCAACATGAGGAAAGCTGCAGAGATATTAGTAACATTCCTTGGTCAAAGGAGTTGTTTCTGTGGTGGATATAGCAACAGCATACAGAGACTTGGCCAATTACCCCTGCAACAGTTTCATTAAACAAATCCATTTTCACACAGACTGTTTCACCCATTCTTACTAATAAAAATGTTTTTGGTCAATTAATTTTGACTAAACAAATCTGTTTCTACAAACTGCCTAGAAATCTACTTAACACTTCCATCAAAAGTAATACAGTATAATTTCTTTTCTAGTTTTCAATATTCTGAAGATTTCCTTCACACTGAACTAAATTTTTTGCTAAGTAGTAGCACACCTGGGTTCCCCAGTCACAGAAATAAACACTCCTCCTCACCCCAGGAAAAATCAATCCAAAATTAGGTTAAGCAAACTGAGAATTATATATGAAGACAGGAGGAAATATCATCAGTGTTTGATACATATAAACATATATATCATATAAACATACACACACATATAAAAATACAAGCACTATTTCACTTCAATAGAGTGAAATAGTTTAGTACAAGGAAACAGTTCTACAATATAGCATTCAAATTTATAATTCAATGCAGAGGATGTAAAATTCGGGAAATTTTAAGAAATAACTGAAGGCACTAATTTATTACTTTCAGGAAAAGTCTTACTTCTGTTTTTCAGTAATGAATGCAAAGGGTACTTAAACCTGACAGCTCTTCCTTTGATTCAGTGCAAGGTCTGCCTGTAGAAGGGAAGCAAAACGTAGCTTGTGGACTCAAAATTACCAGTTGATCAAAGCCTGATATGCAAAGTGATATGTAACACTTAGAATACAAAGTTCTTCTGCCCTGAAAAATATGCATAACTGACAGAATTGATACTGGCTCAATTACTTAAACAGAAATATTCTCTTCTGATGCATTTCATCACTTAGCTTCATGTTGACAGTAACTGATGGAATAAAAAAACGTGTTCCACATTAACTATGTACTAACATTTCCTTTAGACTGAATTTTTACCCCTTTTCTCTCTTTCTGGAACTTAATGGATAGGAACTGATAGGAAATGTGTTCACTCATTCTGGTATGGCCACTAGGGAATTGGGAGAAATTTTATCTTATTTCTACAGAACTGGGGAGAAGAAACATTCCAACAGTTTTCCTTTAACTTGGCAATTATTAGTACCTGCTTTTTACAGCAGCAATCCATTAAAGCAGGAACAAAAGCAGCACAGTTCTAACAGAAAACCCCACACTTACTTCAGGAAAACCCCACACTTACTTCAACTTTCTAAGTTCAACTTGAAAATAAAACTGGAAATGGAAAAAATTTAGATTGGCGTACTAAATGAACCATTGGAATACCTAATATTTTAGTGATACATATCACACATTATGCACAAAATCATCAGCTTGAGTTTGTAAACCATCTTTTGTGCAACTCACATGCTTTTTCGCATTCACATTTACCCATGTAGCAATGCATGAAGTAAAGCACAAAGTCATTATGTTTTTAGCATTTTGTTTTATTTTCGTCGTGGTTTTGCTACACGTGGCAGGCATCAATGCATAGTTGAAAAATACCAGTGAATTTGAAATGTACATGAAATACCGGCAAGGAATTGTTAGGCAATTCACCTGTAACAGGCAGGTGTATCTCCCAGGTGACATGGTGTAGCAGGATGCTCTGCCTGGAGTGGGGGTAAAACAACTCCAAAGCTACGGGTGAATGGAGAAGGGGGCTGTCCTGCTGCTTTTGGTGTGGAATAATGCTGAAACTAGCCTGACTCATCAGTCCCAGAGTTAAACATCCTGACAGTGAGGTGAAGCTGTGGCAGACCTGGTAAAGTACCTGATATAGGACAACCAGGTAATACCACTGATAAACTGATTGAAAGATGCTGAGCTGACACAGCTGACCCAGAAACATATGGCCCAGTTTCCACTTTTTAATCTGAGGATCTTGTAACATCCCTCTTTCTGGAGTGTGTGTGAAAATTCCTCTCTGGAGTGGGGATGGCCCTCAAGGTTACTCCTCAAGACTGAGAACGAGATTTGCTCACAGTCGTTGGTATGGCTGAGTAACATCAATCTCTGCTTAATAACTGCTTTTGCTAGCTTTGACATAATTGCTTCAATAGAACTGCTTTAATATAATAACTTCAATATTGTGTCAAAAATACTGCACTGCACTATACAGCTACCAATACTCTGTAGTAAATAATTCTGGTTAAGACCTTTTAGTCTAATCATTATTGCAATAAGTAATTTATTTTTATATAAATATTGCCATTCTTAATTCTGTGGGACAAAGCTGTGTTAAGGTTCAATTCCACATGTATAATCCTTTAGACATAAACCATTGGCAAAGTTTGGGGCTAAGACTGGATCCAGCCATACCTAGATGCCTCTCTGAGAAGGAGTTTAGAAAGCAAGAGGGTCCCTTCTGTGCCTCCTGACTCAATGGGGGGGACTTCTCTAATAAACTTTCTCTGAAGCTCCCACTCTGCCCGTGACACACAGGTGAGTCAAACACTTTTAGTTCTCCTTTGTACTCTACTCTGTGTATGTACAAATTACAGCAATACATGCAACATCTCTGTTTACTTTGTAAAGTTGCCAGTGTCAGCTATAGTTGCCTGAATGTCAGGCTGAGGTGCGAGACTGCCATGCCTGTTTGGAAGGAGAGGGAAAGAAGTCATGTATTACAAGTGCTTGCTACTTTCCTTAACACATTTCCAAGTGGTGTTCACCCATTGCTGTCGTAGAACTGGTGTAAGAACATGACCAGAAAAAACAGTATTTTGAAACACAGCTAACAATTACTGTAAAAACTCACACAAAAATAGCTAGAAATACAGAGAATGAAAATATGTGGTTTTAAACTACTGAAGACATCCCCATTAATTGATCCTTAAAAATAGCTAGAACAGTACAGTACCAATCTTAAGGACCATTGGTGGACACATAGTTACCAAAAATGCTAGAGCTACAGTCTAAAAGTGAGAAAGTGCAATTCTCCACTTTGTTCCTATATGCATTTCCCTTTGCAACAAATCTGGATAAAGCACAAAATTATACAAATATTATACCATGAAACAAGAATATTGAAAATTTTCTACACGGACTTCAGTGTTCACTCCTTGCACCAAATATATTCATTATTGGCATTCATAGCCTGCAGTTTGAAATACAGGACAGAAGTAAATGAATGAGCAGTGCATAAAAGACAGTTCTTGCTCTGAGGGCTCTAAAGCAAGACATTTCTTATGTTGCTTCTGGAACACTATAACAGACAGAAATCCATGGCATGAGGATAACCCTTTAAGGAATGTTCTGCTTTTCCAATTTTCTTTCCAAGAAAGAAACCTTTCATTCATTTTATAATAAAGGCTAAACTGTACTGTCAGACAAGTTTGCATTAGCATACATTTCTAACATGAGGAACAAACAGTGCGGAGACTATTCTTTTGGAGGAAAGACACATTTTAAAGGGGTAAAACATTTTCCATAATTAGCATAGTGTGCTGCAAAGAGCCACAGAAGGTCTCTGGTACTGATTAAACCAGTAATCCCAATTAATAATATTAATATTAATATTAATAATAATAATAATAATAATAATAATAATAATGATAATGCTGCATTTTATTTAA
This sequence comes from Manacus vitellinus, assembly GCF_001715985.3. Taxonomy (NCBI): domain Eukaryota; kingdom Metazoa; phylum Chordata; class Aves; order Passeriformes; family Pipridae; genus Manacus; species Manacus vitellinus. The sequence goes on along the minus strand of NW_021940508.1, from coordinate 3,590,337 downwards.
CAATTATGAGGATGATATTGCACTTAATGGAAAATGCCATTTACAAGTACAGTAAGACAGTAATGTCTTTAAGCAAACACATTTTGAGCAATTTTTGTTTTCTTCTATCTTCTCTAAAGCTTATGTTTTACTGTAATAAATGTTTGCCTTCACACAACCCTTAAATATTTACTAAAATTCCTTAGTTTCAAATTCAGTAGTATTCATAATTAGTGCATTTTTAAAAATTAAAAACAATTTGGTCAACACATCATAATACTATAACCAAACTTCCTTCTCTTTTCTAACCACGAAGCTAGTAATTATCTGCAAATTTAGTACCAAGCAACTACAGGGGAACAGAATTTACTAATTTACTGTCTGCATGATAGCAGGGTTTGAAGAGGTGCATAGACAGCTGCACAGTGTGAAATACAGACAGTGTTTCTTTTAAAACAGTCCAATATAAGAGTCCAGCAGGACTCTTAACAAACAAATAAATAAATTCAAAAGGCTAACATTTTTTTTACAACTGCCATACACTATTAAATCCCCAGTAATACTTAGCATTTATATAGTACTTTATATTTTTAAAGCGCTATACAAATACTATCTAGATTGAAATGTATTCTCTAAAGGCAAAATACAAATCCAAAGTGAATGGTGATCAGAAGAATGGCACCATGACAATAAAATCCATGACAGTAATGCAATTACTACAGAGAGAGACTAAGAACTTTATAAATCAGCTAGCTATGCATGAGCTATCATGGGAGATCACATGCTTTATGAGGGAAATGTATAGATATAAAATTATCACCATTCATTAAATAGGTTCTATGACAACAAGGAATTGACACAGCTGTAACTGGCTCCACAACCTTAAAATGCCTAACTTGGAAGGTGTAGGAAACAGAAAGAAACCCCTTCAGTAAGAGACAGCCAGGAGATAATACAAACAGCCTTTAAAAGCCATCATTCTTACACATCAATGTGGATTCCATGTTTTATAGACATCAATTCTCTAGTGCCTGTTAAATACATGATGAATGAACACAGATGAGGTAAAGATGCTGTAATTGCCACATACAGCCAATATGGCAAAGGAGGAGTTTTTCCAAATGGGCAGATCCAGAGGCCATGACGAATCCCGTCACGGACATGATGAGAAGTCCAGGATATGAACAACATCCAGGGAAGAAAGCACCATGAGTCCTTAAGCCTGAAAAGGTGCATAATAAACTTTAATGTCAGAGCCACAACGGGAATCATGGTAGAACAATGAAGAAGTGGTCTCCGTGGAAGAGTCAGAGCAGCCTGCAGGAAAGAAAAGTATAATAAGGTTCATGGATGTTTACAGGTATACTGTCAGGTGACTAAGTGGAAGTGCAAAGAAAAACCACTCCTTTTCACTACAGTTAATCAAAACTAACAATATGACTATTTTATGCATGAGACCTGTGTGCTCCCCTATCTCTCTACTGTATGATATGAATCATGCATCCTACTACCCATTATCAACAGAAAGGGAGGGAGAGGGAGGAGGTATCCTACTTGTCATACAGTCATATGGTGCACAGGAACTTGTATAATCTGCTGCACCGACTATTTGTATTGAATTTCAAGATAATTAAAAGGAAAACAAGCAACCAATACACTTGAAATATTTAATATGCTTTACTTGAAATAAATCATACGGTTTAATGGCATTTATTTTAAAAGTCCATTTTGTATTTTACTACAGTTAGCACTTGTAAAGTTGTTTCAGTTGCACAATGTTTAAAACAGAACAGTAATTTTCAGTACAATAAAAATGGGATCAAAGTTACATATATTTTGATTGCCTTGAGACAGTCTTCTTCACAGACAGGCAAAACAAAGTTCAGAAGCCCACATCTGAAACATTTGTGACTTTTTTTTTTGTATCAACTATTTGTTTAACATTAACTTAGTTGAAAGCCTTATATTTAGTTTTAATCTAGCTAGTGAGATTTGATTTAGCCATTTTAAGAAGTGATAATGTAAATTCAATGTACATATTTCAGAAAATATCCTGTGGACGTACTTACTAGCAGCAGCTAGAACCACTGCCACAAATTCAAACACTGTAAAAAAAAAAGTAATAGTATCTTTAAAGATACTATTGACAAATAAGTAGATTCATTTTTCTGTAAGCACAGGAGAAGTGATAGCACATTACTAAAAGATCTATACAGGTGCAGATACTGGTGAACATTTGGAAGGACTGTCAAAGGCACCAGAGATGTAACTTGATGGTGTATCTCACAGTTGTATTGAACAACCCCTCAGTGTAACTAATGCAGAAAGCAATCAGAGCATTGCTATCCTGTTCGGTCTTTGGTTGTCTTTAATCGCTGCAGGGTTCAACAGCAGGAGTTACCTGGTAGTGGGACTCTGGAACAGCTTCGTCAAGCTTTCATGCACAATTTAGACAACTGCTTGGAACCCTGTATTCTCTGTAAAGGAAACTTTGATGTAGCCGTAGCTAAGTAGTACAGAGATGGGAAGTTATGGACTACCTTGGAATATAACAGCCTCTGCTTTAAACCAAAGCCAACATTACAAGGCCTGCAGAAAGCTTTACCCTATTAGCTTCCCCATCACATGCTTGTCCCTGACTCATATTCAGGTGATGGGATTAAAAATCTCACAAACTGTCTCAACCATTTTTAACTGTAATGTTACGGACCCAAGTCTGGGTTAATGTTATGGACCTTTAAGTTGGTTCAAAAGGTGTGTTTTCTACAACTTAATTTCTGTTTCACGCAAGCAGATTGTTCATGGATTAAAATAGAAAAATCTTGCAATGGTGAAATTGTTTATCACTTGTCCTGCAAAGAGTCAGATTTTTCTCACTGTGAACAAGAACCTCAAAAGTCCATACTAGCCTAATTCTGAAAAAACCTGGACAGTGATACGTTTTGGCAGATAGCCTACTGACTGATCTTTATTTCTGCACTTTGAAAAGATCAGTAGCAAAGTCTAAATTAGTCTTTTCCCTCTGCCCTATTGATGTTAGGTACCAATAGCAAGACAGTGAGTAAGGATATTTTTAATGTTACTTACATACCCAATTTACAATATTGGTGCCAATCTTTATCCAGTTTTGGGAAGGTCAGGCTTAAATTTTTTTCCTACAAATTTTAGAGGGCAGGGTTGTTCATACAGCCAACCTGTGTGTTCAATTTCAGCAAGAGAAAGCCCTATTTTATAACAGCAGTACAACTATTAGGCTTCTGAAATGCTATGGCCAGCAATAGTTGCTCAGAATAGTCCGTTTCCACTTTTACATCCTGTGACTAGAGGAACACTTATATCCTTGAGTTGCCAAGCCCAAGAGACAGACAGGTAATTCTGTTTGGCAATATAAGCAGTTACACTCTCCTAACAGGCAGATTTGTTTGCATTTAGAAATCAACAGATTTGTTTGCATTTAGAAATCAACAGATCTTTTAAAAAAAATAATTTAAGTTAGTACAATTTTCTACCTTAAACTGCCTGAAAAATGTTGCAAACAGAATTTATTCGCAAATGCCCTTTTCCATGAAATGAACCTATATGTTCAATCAGATGCAAGATGATCTGGAAGCTCCTGCTCCTCCAGCCCCTCGCACGCACTGCAGTGAGCAGCTGGAGAGAGGAGACAATAATCACATGCATGTGAGCAAACTCTTTGCTCACAGTAACACCATGGATGTTAAGTAACCACACAGGCTCTCTCAGGCATATCCTCTGACTCTTCACAAGCCTGAAGTCCTTATTTTATAGTAACATACTCAATGTAACATATATAGTTATATTATAGTAATAATGTGAACAATACAGTGTCACATTCAACACTGTATTATTTGTGTTTGTGCAAAGCTTATTCTCCAGTTCCAGAAATGCCTGTGTTCAGCCCATGTTGATCAGCAGTGGCACATTAACCAGCTGTGCCATGTATATTTGCTGGTACAATCCTGTTTGCCACCAACTGCATTTTCTACACTTTCAGAGTCTTCAGTAGCAATACAGCAATTTCTGCAAGTCTGTTCTGCAACATGAGTGTCTAGGCTATAATCCTGGGGGACACTGGGAGCAGCCCCTCATGCTCTATCAGCAATCCTGACTGATGACAGGCTGCAGTACCTATCACCTTTAGGGTTAGTCAATGAAAGAGATTCTTCAAACAGTGATTCCTTGATTCTTCTACACTTGGGCGCACAGTGCAAAGAACTACAAATTCCAAGTAGTGAAGTTCTTGTAGACTTCATACTTGTTGCAAAAATAATGTGGGCAAAAGGGCAGATCACATGGTACTGGGTACACAAGTATTTATTAGAGCAAACATATAAATACCGCAGGTGACTATTTACCCTGAATACTCCAGAAAAATAATGATGGCCATGAAAAACAGACCAATGGCCACACAATCCAGGTAATGAGCTGCATCAGCAGGAACAAAAGTAGGTGACTGGAGTAGTGTGAAGGTAGCAAGTGGAGGCAGAAGGCAATACTGCCTTGCATTGCACAGAAATGTTAATCTGTCATCAGATTGAAAAGTGATGATAAAGAGCTTTATAGGTAATTGTGTAATGTGAAAAGTACTATTGTTACAAATTAGTAATAGTGGTGTTAATAGTTAATAGTTAATTAGTTAATAGTTAATTAGACTTCTTAATTGATTAGTAATGTGTTGCATAAGCAGTAAACATTGTAGTGTCATAAATCAATTACTCTCAATCCTTCAATTTAAAGACGAAGAATGGGACTGTAACTAACAAATACATAGTAAAAAAGTATCCCATGAAGTAATAAATTACATAGGAACTAGCCTGAAATTATGACATGAAACTGAGAGGTGCATCATATTAAACTGAGGAAAGAAAAATCACACATTACAATCAGATCTAGCTTGCCAGACAGCACACTGCAGAAAAGTTTATGGGGATTATCTTACATCACAAACCAAAGAGACTGATGGCACTGTAGAAGACGTAAAACTTGTAACAGGTGATTTTTTTCCTTTTTAAAAAGACAAAAGTGTTGTATCTGTGTGCCACTGAAAGGAATTAATCTATGCTATTTGGCTCATATGAAGTCTCACCTAAAATACTACTCATAGTTTGGGACAGGACCCTGAAGATAATTCAGACAAAAGGCAATCCAGGAGAGGAGAAAAACAGTATGAGGTTTAGAAAACATAAACCCAGCCCTGTACAATTTTTTTTTTCAAAGTTATTTTAATTGAGAAGAGAGTTTTTGTAAAGCATAATGGCTTTGCAAGTTGTAATGCTGTTACTGCTCTAAGAGTCAAGGGACCTACACTGGATATGTTTTACAGTTTTTTACATGTTTTTTAAACATCGTTTATTAGCCCAGTTAACATATGGAAAAGGACGGAGTTTGTAGGCAAATCACTCTGAAAAACCCTTTGGACTTCTTGTGTTCTTCTCCTTACCTCAGCTAAATAAGTTTGGCTACTGAAAGGACTATGATTCTACTGGCCACATTGTGTCTTTCTGATGTGGAAAACATTTTGGGGGAGAGCAGAGAAATTAGCTGTCTTTTGCAGAAAAACCTTAAAGAATAAGAAAACAAGATCTAAATGTCAACAACAGTAGCCTGGATTAGAAAATGAATTGCTAGCCGCTTGGGAATTGAAACAACACAGGAACAAATTAATTCAAGAAATTACAATAATTTACTGTGTTTCAGATACACAAACATTCTCAATCATGGAAAGTGTAAGAATATTTAACCTTGCCTCACTGAAAGCAGCAAAGAGACAGATCACCTCCCAGTTCCATGACACAATTCAATACTCAATTTTCCAAACAGACATCGGTGAAGAGAGACATCTAGTGTTCACAATTAAGAAAAAAATACTGATAATCATTTCAAATGCAAGAAGCAGCAGTCTAATTTCAATAATACTTTCTAATAGCTAATCATTCATTACTTGTATGCATGTACTGATTTTAGAACAAGAAAATAAAAATGAGAATAATTAAGACATTTAAATTCTATTCCATAATGTTAACATTATAGGATCCATTAATCAACCAGGCTGAAGAGTGGGCATAAAGAGAACAGAGCCAGGCTCCTGGTACCCACTGACAGAGCAAGAGGCAATGGGAATGGACTGAAACACAGGAGGTTCCTGGGAGGGAACACATTTTCACTGTGATGGTGACTGTGTATGGGATCCAAATGTATTACTCAGAAAGACTGAATGAAATCAAACAGCAGCTCTATCATCTACTTTGCAGATAGTTCTGCCTCACATTTCAGATATTTCTAACCCTTACTGTAAACAGAAATGAAATAATCCACTTTATACACAAAAGCGTGCAAGGCAACACTTAACTGCTTAACTTGGGTAACAAAGCAACTACATGATACACATAGGATAGCATGTACAGCTTTCAGAACTCTTTTTCTAAATAGCAGAAACCTAACAATAGAATATTTTATGGCTTTTAAAATCATAAAACCTGCATATAATTCCAGATATCTAACTTTCGTGTTTAGGACAATAAAGTAAGCAGTGATGGAGAAATAAAAGAAATAAATTACTGATCTATTGACTTACCTTTAAGGAGAGGGATCCAGCAAGAAAGAAGTGGTCCACGTCAATGACAGAGGCGAGGAAGCCAGCCAGAGTGACCTCAGTGAAGTCACTTTTCTTCCTGAGTCCAATCACTATGGCCCAGGACCACATTCCCAGTATACCATGCACTGCATTATCAGAGAAGGCTCGGAGCCAGTCATTTTGCTGAATGAAGGAAAACTGCAGAAGTCTGTCTGCTATGAAGCAGAATATCCCCAAACCTAGACTGGAAATAACTGAAGCTGCGCTGAAAGTCTGGAGAAGAGCGTGGGCCTTTTCAGTCTCAGATGCCATGACAAAAGCCATGTCACAGCACACCAAATGTCATCAGGATACACACTGTGCATTGTCCTTTGTATTGTCACTGTTCGGAAAATGTCAGAGATCAGAAAGAAAATTATTAAAGAAAAAAATCCATTAGCACAAAGCATTCATCACAACTAAAACTGAGCATAAAAAAACCCCCAAATTCAACGTTTGCACTTAATATTTCTAGGGAATTTTTAGTTTCAGGTAATTTGTTGACTTGAACACCACAGCTCGGAATTAAAACACTTGTCCTGTTTTAATTAGAGCAAGCACAAATAACATGGAAAGTTCTAATTGCACTTACTGCAATATTAAATTTTACAAAGTAATTTGAAACACGCCTATGATAATACGTTTCAAGACTCCTCCTGGTCTTAAATACATTATATTAATTGAATTAAATACTTTACAATGTAACAACAAAAGATTACCCAATATGGAGGATTCCTAGGACTGATGCTCAAAAATCCCAGATCTCTCTATATGACAACTGTTAAAACTGAATTTTAATCTATAATCCAAAGTACTATTTTAACTTACATATTTTGCAAACATATGTATTATCACCCTTGTACACTTTCCTGAGCATCTCCTTGTTCAGTTTGGAGACTGGGACGTAGAATAAGCCTTAAGAAAACCAGAACCACTTACATATCTTCACTATTTATGATAAACACAAAGACAACAACCATTCAGTCAACCAAAGTAACCAAAACTGAGTGCTTACAGGAGAAAACTACATATGCTTTTCCTCAGTATGTTCTCCAGCAGCAAATTCTGCTGTTAGTTTTAGTTAGTTAGTTGTCTGCCACATTACCTTCAAAACTCCTCTTTTTGCAGAGAAAAAAAAAGCAAATTAACTAATCCCAGTCATTTTACTTTTCAAAAGTTGCTGTTTGAAAATAATGGCATTGTTATATACATTATTAATAATTCTGAAGTTCTTAGAACCTATTTATGTTCTGTGACTTCTATGAAACCCTCTGATAAGAAGTGATTTCTTGGGAATAATTACTCACCTTAAGTAATTACATCTCAAAAGAAATTCCAAAAATAATTAAAGATCTGAAAGATCTCCATCTCATTCCCCCAAAACAATTATAGGATACCTGGATTTCAAAAATACAGTACTCATTTATGTGATAACATTAAAAAGAACACTTTTGAAAAAAAAAGTCCTCATGTTAATGAAGTATTCCCTAGCTTTGTTACGTTAAACATACTGAAAAGCTGTCTTTGAAGGATAGTACCAATTCTACCTGTTCTAACTGCTATGCTAGTCTTTTTGGGGAGCCACAGGGATAGACCACAGTTTTGAAGTCTATATCCTATCTAAAAATGGATTCTTCCCATGAATTTGCCATTTTTGTGCACTACATTAAACCCTGATAATCTGTCTTCATACAGTTCTATTAGGTAAACTTTTGTTCTAAAGGCACTTTTTGTGAGTGCATTAGAATTCCTCTGAAAACGAATAACAATGTTGACACATAACAGTTTAAACATATTATTGATTTTAAGTCTCAGAAAATGTAAGATGTTTCCTCCAGACTATTTCCATGCCTGCTTATTGTAGAATTATCTGCAAGACATGTCTGCTGGCATCTTTATAGAAAAAAAAAAGCCTGCTGAATCATTTCTGTGGAAAACATTAAAAAAAAAAAAAGAGAAGAAAGCATTGTCGAGGACCAAGAATCAGAATGGGAACGATTTCAGAAGTGGAAAACTATGTACAGAGATCGAAAGGACTTTATGATGCAGACTTTACAGTTATTATGTACATACACATTGTATGTTTCCCCAGAATTTATATTTCCCGGGCATGCCCAGGCTCCCTGCTTCCCTGTTTCTCTGCTGGTTGGCTGGAGAAGCTGCAGAGGGGAGACAGCCCCCATTCGCCCCTTCCTTTCCCGGTTCCTCCTACTCTCCTCCCCTTTTGCCAGTGTCCCTATCCTGGTTTGTCCCCCCGCTTGTCTGTCCCATGCTCCGCCCCATGTTTTGGCCCTTTCCCCTCCTGAGCTGATAAAAAAAATAGTGTGCACGCTTGAATATAGCATTCTACCTGCACCCCACCTTGGCTCCTGAACCCGTGCTGTGCCACAGCCCCTTCCCCCCATTCGGACCGCGGCAAAACATGAATAATACATAGTCTTTGTACAGAGATGAAAAAAAGTAGGTCAAGTTTGGCATCTGTGCCTCTTCTGAATGAACGTGTAGACACAAAATATTTCCTAAAACACTCTAAGTGCAATTTTCTAGTGGATGACTTTACAGTACATTTCTGAATAACTTCCATTTTAAAGAAAAAATGGTGATCTCCTCACAAATGTTTCTTCTATATAACCATCCTGTCAGATTGGATTTCACTTAAAAATACCACATAATCTGTGTAAGAATCCAATCTGTGCAGAGGTGATGCAGCAACATACCTTTAAAAAGCACACCGGTATTCAAAATCAAACTTATCCTGGGACTAGGAGGACATACTTTTTTCCACTGCAAGTGCCTTATTCCAGTAGCAGATGTGGTCTCTGCCTCAGAGTTGAGCCTCTGTGCTTTCTGAATCCAGTCTGCCCAGTCCAAAGCAGGAAAGACCAAACACCATTTGTTCCATTCTAAATAACAGAAACAAGGCAGCAGTAAGACTGATACCACACAAAGCTCTTCAAACGTTTTACAAAACACACACAAAATCTGAGCAACAGTAAAAAAAACCAGAAAGGATAAACATATATTGAATTCATTCATGAACAAATATAAGTGAGCTAAAAGCAACTTCCAGCTAGGGCTTTGAATTGCTGTTAAAGAAAGCAGGAAAAAAAGACCATAAAACAAGAGAAGAGCACACATAAAGACAGAACACAATAATAATTAAAAGATAATAAACCCCAAAGTGGTAAACTCAGAAAAGAACACTTCCAGTCTTTTAAGTAACTGCCTTTCAAAATATAGAGCAATCTATTTTAACAGATCCCTTCTTGTGACTGAAAGATTCCCACCTAATGAAACATTTACGAGTCACAATCGGGGATCTGTTTTTTAATTTCACCCCATTACCAAGTGGCCTTGGAATAGATAAACAGAGATCTAGAGACTGAAACAGCAACAGAAATCGGTGTCAATTTGGTGTTAGACTTACACTGTTTTGCTATGAATAGTATTACCATGTGCATAAAGTACACAAGACAAGTAACACTACAGACTTTAAAAATCCAAAATGAGTATGATTTGAGAATTATGTATCATGAAATAAAGGTAATAATGCCAACTGGACAAGAACTATTGTATGTGAATGGGTTTCTTTCATACAGAATGAAAAACAGGATGCAAAACTGGCTTCAGGTTGACCTCAGTGAAGAGCCATGTCTAAATGTTGTTTTTAAACAGACTATTTCTGCCACCTTTTTAGAAAAAAAAAAAATGTATAAAAATCAAGTCACATTCCCAGGCACAACAACATTAACTATAAATATTATGCAAATCAAGAGTGAAATCAGACTAGAAATAATCTCTAAAATGATAAATTTAATGTAAACCTAGAAACCCTTTTTTTCTGAAATGATAAATTTAATGTAGAACTAGAAACTTCTTTTGGCTGAAAAATTATGATTTTCAAGCTGTTTACAAAATATCACAGTAAAGTGTCATATGTTTTTCTATCCTATAAATCTCAGAAAGCATATTGGTGGAATTTACATTCCTGTTAAAACATAAAATTGGGAAATAATTCACACAGGAATGCTTAAACTGGGTGGTCAGTCCAGTTAACATGCTGAAGGGAAGCTTTATGTTGGTTTTACATAAAACACAAAAGCTGACAGAGTAACACTGCCTAGAGTTGTGATTTTTCATGTCATTTTTATATGAGATAAAGCACTATACATAATCTATGCCTACACCCTCAAAATGCAATTTTGCTGATACGTTTAATGTAATTTAAGAAAGTTACCAATAATACCTTACCAACTGCACAGTTAACACTTTAAATTAGTGACACAAGATATCTACGTCAAACCTGTAAATGTGCATTTGGGGAAAAGAGACACTAAGAGGCCTTTCAACTCATGCTGTATGAGCAAAACAAAATTCCAGTGGCTAAAATTATCACTTAGAAATACTGCTCTCCCAGATTTTTTCTCCAGGTTTTGCAAGACGTTATCAGGTATGGGAAAACGTGTAGGTATTTAATGCATAAAATGACAGAATCACAGAATCAATTAGGTTCAAAAAGACCTCTGGGGCCACTGAGTCCAACCTGTGACCGAACACCACCATGTCAACCAGCAGAATTATTTGGACTTTATGCAAGAAGTCAAAAGACTGCAGCCCCTTAAAACTCTACTATCTCCTAAAAACTTTAATACTTGATATTGGATGTTAATTTATATTAAAAACTGCATGACGCAGAATTACCATTTAAGACACCAGCTCAAACCTTAAGCATATTAACTCATGGAAAAGGAGATCCCAGCCTACAATCTATGAAGATCTGGCAATGCAAGTATTTTTGGGTCAGATAACTATAATCTATTATTGAGGCTGGAGGGCGGGAAAGGACAAAAGCCCAGAAGGAACCCGTAGGATTTACCAAGACGCTGAAAAACCAACTAAATTTAACCCAGCAGGAAATTAACCTGAAAGCCCGGGGTGTGAGGGGAGCCCGGAGCCCCCGCGGGGTGACGGGCCGGGAGCCGCCGCGCCCGTGCCCAGCCCGCCCCGGATCCCACCTGGAGCGCGGCCGCGGCCATCGGCACCCTCACCCCATGAGGGGAAGGCGCCCCGGCCGCCCCGATCCCGGCAGGAGCGGAGTAGGAAGCGCGTTAGGAAGCATGCGTGGCCGCGGAGCAGCCTGGGACCCGCATCAACCTTGTCTCCTCCCAGGCCCGCCCCGCCCCGGTTATGAGGGAGAAGTTTTTCTTAGGGGGGGGGCTTAAAAACAGTGTTTGGGTGTTCGTGCTATGGTTCGTTATCATCCTTCATTTTCATGGCTAGGCTTCGCGAACGAAGATTAGGAAGCACTATCCACGTGATTACAGCACCTGGTGACTTATGAAGGTCACATACGAGATAGACATTCCGATTGCAAAAGGCACAGCAGAAAGACTCCTTAGGTGGTGTATTCAGCAGGATTCGATTCTTTCTGCGTTGTCTTTTCTCCTCAAGAGTGATCCTGCGTGCATTCTCAAAGGAAACGGTGTTATAGATGGTGTGTCTCCAGGCCTCCCCGAATTGGAAGGCCAACCAACCAGGTGGATCATCAAGGCAGGCTGAAGCCTTCAGTCCCCTGTTCTCATTTTTCTCCCTCCTTGCGGCAGCAACAGTGGCGCATTCATAAAAAGCAGATCTAGGAGGCGGTGGTCCTTCATCCTTGAAATGCCCTGCCCAACAAGCTGTGTTCTCAGCAACATGGCCTCAATACTTGTGACTGCTGCTTGTTCTAGAACAGATGTATTGGTCACATAATCTGACCAGTGGATGTTTAGGATTGTACGGAAGCAGCGTTGATGGAAGCGTTCTAGGAGACGCAGGTGGTGGTGGTAGATGACCCATCGTTATACCGCTGGGAGAAAGGCGTCTTCTGCCCTGATATAAATTATTTGTTTACTAAAAAAAAATAAAAATATAAAGCATTTGGGAAACATTTTATTGGACTGGGTAAGCTTCTGAATAAAAGCATGTTTTTACAATTAAAACTGCCTATCCCTACTCTAGTCAGCTCAGGAGTTCACTAAGCTGTTCTATAAAATCAGTTGATTCAAACACAACTTCATACATTTAAAAGTAGCGAGGTCAGGTCAGCCTTGATGTATTTATACAGCTGTGCTCTACTATTTCACCTGTTCTCTTTGTTTGTACCAAATATACCGCTGGCACTGTTACTGACATTACAGTGGCAGCTCACAGACTTCACGGGTGTTACAATGGCAACTTCAGCCTTCCTGTTGCCCCTCAGAGCTCCCTCAGACACAGCTGGGACAGCTCCTATGAGGACACGGAACACGGGTCTTCATCTGCTATGAAGCTTCACTTCCCAGAAGCTGCAAGCAGAGGTTCAATATCCTGAATGACTTTAGAAGTTTTCTCCAAAGCTTTCAAGACACACCTGACACTGAGTTCTTTTGATTCGCTCCTGCTTTCATTTTTTCTGACAGCAATACCAGATGGACTGGATTTTGCAGCATTCTTCCCTTCCAGAACATTGCTACAGTCTAATAAAACTAGTGTTACTTTGTTAAGGAAAAAGATCAAACTCTTCCTCCTAATGAGAAGAATAATTCTGCGTGTCTGTATTTATCATTCTGCATTGCAAAGTCTCACATTTTGTAGCATGATAATTACATATAGCCAAAGAATAAAGATGGTATATTACTTAAAATGTCTATAACATTTATATAAAAATGTCTTTTAGACTTCAATTTTTCCAAGAGTTACTTTAAAAAGAAAACTAACGTTACACTGGAGTTTAACAGTGTGCACATTTCACACTAATTGAATTGTACACTGGTTTAAAGACAATTATAGAGTGGCTTTAAGCAGATTCAGGACAGCACACATTTTGAGCTGGTTGAAGACAATAAAACAATAATAAAGTAGCTGATAAACAGAAAGATACTGTACTGCAGCAACAAGCCCCAAGGCAACTGCCTTCTCCGTCTTTCAAGAACAGATCAGCAGATGACTCTTAGCAAAACTGATGCAACAACCATTAAAGGGCTTTGTTTTTCAGTGACTTTTTTATTTTGGTGCTGTGATGTAGAAGTTGGACAAGATAAGTGATAAAACAAAAATGATACATAAGAAAAAGAGGTAATTTTAAGAAGTGAGTAAGGGAGTAAAAAAAAGCAGGAGCGGGATAGAGAGCCTTTGATGATCTAAAGTGAATATCTGAACATACAGATGAACAGCAGAATATAAAAGTGAAAAATCTACAGCTTTCAAAACGACACAATTAAATCTCTGTATTTTTTTGAGCTCAGCATCAGCAGACCTGTCAAAAAAAAAAAAGGTTATTAAACTATTTAGTATAATAAAAGGTTCTCAAAGACATTTTATAACTCAGATTTTATTTAACACTTTCCAGCAATACTGAAAGTTAGATCAGCAGAATCCAAGTAAAAAAAAATGCTTTATTTCTGTCTTTCATACCACTATCCAATGGCTGACATTTATTAATCATTTGTGTTCCCAAAAATCAAGGCTCTGCTCTAAGAATAGTCTCTTTGCTCTATGTATCTATAAATATAGATACGATTTTCATTTCATCAGCTATAAAATGTATCAGCTGAATCTGCTATAATTTAAGTAAGAAGTACAAGTGTAATTGACATCAATTAACACATTTTTAATACCCAAATGTGTTTGTATGTGATGTCAGTAGACTTCTGGTCAATAGCATGTTAAGAAGGGCAAATACATCAGCAAGAGATACAACTGCTAAGTTCAAAATCCTGGTTTGAATTGCTTGATGTTCTGTTAAGAGACACCTTTCTTTGTCCAGTTTCTCTTTTTTTGTCTTGCAAGATACTATCTCTGTAACATTAATCCTCCTTTAGCCAAGTCACCATAATTCTGATATTTAAGTAAGACAGGCTCAATGAAACAACCTCCACCTGGAACCCACCTGACATTTTAAAAATGGAATGAAAAATATGAAACCATACAAAATAAATGGTCTTTTTGACTACTAGGAAATGCAATCTCTATAAAATTCGCAGTTTATAATATTTTTGAGTTTTGTTTTCAACATTATTTATAGTCAATTTTTTAGGACAACAATGAATACCAGTTTTCTTCAGTTACAGAGTGCACAGTATATTCAGCAATCTCTTTCCTTTCACTCAAACTTCTGCACCATTCTATTGCTGTTCTGATGTACCTATGTAAATATGAAAATTCAAAAAGCAGTTATTTATATGAAAAACAAACTATTAATTTAAGCAAAAACCTGAAAGTGTTAAGCAATCCATTTGGATCTGAAAGAAAAAGCTATGATTCGAAATCTAGCTTTTTCTCTAGTTCACCTTGTCATTTTTTGATTCACACTTTTTGTCCAGAATCTACTTCATATTTAGATTTATGCTGTTACAGAAAACTGTAACAAAGCTGTTATAATTTGTGATGAATAGTGTACAAGTGGTTATTTTTGTTTGTGAATATCTGCTTGCTAAAATGCAGCACAGTAAGCTTCTGATGATACCCATAATGAGGCTGTAATTTGAGCAAGGAGATTACAGAAAGTAATCTGCAGGCAGAGGTCATTATCTGTAATAAAGCAAAAATTGGATAAAGTGCTGTCCAGTTTTATGTACCAGCTCTACACAGGACAAATGCTTTTGGGGTTTTTTCTTATCCACTGAGGAAAATGCCAAGTTGCAGCCCTAGTTCTTTTTCTAAAAAGACATTGCAGTAACAATTATGATGTAATGACAGCATGCAGTGGCCCTGGGTCATACAGGTCCTGAATCTTTGCCAGATGTAAGATGGAGCTTTTATCATTATGTGTTTGGTTCAGCCCTCCCAGTATATTGTCAGTAAATACTGCTTCTTCATCTAAATGGATTTGTACAGGATTATTTTATATTTAAATTGCTTAAACTGTTTATACCTTTCATAGACTCCAGGATGACTTATTTGTATTAACTGCTGTACCCCATCAGGAGTAGTTAACTTACACCAGCCTATATCTTCATTTACCTTAAAAGAAAAAACATTACAAGTATTAATCTTCTGCTGCAGTCTGAAGAAGAAAAAGCAAGTATAACTTGCCAACTTAAGAATTAAGTATCTATGAACGATCCAGTTCAAACACTTATAAGTTTGTGCTTTGCTAAGGACAGAATCTGGTACACAGTCTTAAGCTGTGCCAGGGGAGGTTTAGGTCAGACATTAGGAAGAAGTTCTGTACAGAGTGTGATTAGGTATTGGAACAGGCTACCCAGGGAGATGGTGCAGTCACTGTCCCTGGAGGTATTTAAGGAAAGAATGGATGTGGCACTCAGTGCCATGGTCCAGTTGACAAGGTGGTGCTTGGTCACAGGTTGGACTTGATCTTGGAGGTCTTTTCCAACCTAACTAATTCTGTGATTCTGTGGTATAGTCTGCTATGACAAATGCAGGGGAAAAAGGCCTTGGCATAGCTCCAACACCTGCTTTGTGCTATTCAAGAATAAATTATTTCTAAAAGTGCATAGAAACGTCTCCAAACCTGTAGAATTTTCAATTATTTTTTATTTTTGTATTTTATAGGCATCAGAACTTTTGCTTCATTTTCTCATTGATTTCCTAGTAACACTTTCTGAATTAAAAGTTTTAAGAATAGTCCTTCCTCTAACTTATGAGTTACCTGGATCTCACTAGAGGAGGAGCTGAAATCCCAAACCACATTCAGGGTCAACCCATCCCAAAAAGCAGCATGGACTTTATGATCCAAGTACACAACGAGTCTTCCCATGTTGGGAATAATCTTTTCATACAGAAAAACTAGCAACATTTCTCATCCATCTGTCTCAGGTACCTGGAACCAAACAGATATATCAAAAACTTGAGGAAAGATTACTTACATCATTATAGCTGTATATGGCCCAGATTTTCAATTCACTGGTTTTTCCCCAATTACAACCAGCTCTCTTCATCATGCAATTTCTTTCTGCTTCATAAATATAACTTTACAGTGCATGCTTTTGGTTCCCAAGTATCTACCTTCTGATCTGCGAGAATACACTCAACATTCATTCCTCTAGATTTAGTCCTATTCCCTACAGTCTGTATAATCTTCCCTAGAACACTGAAAGATTAGTAAATTTTCAGCTACATACCACTTTCCAGCAGCAGAGATGATAGTTATGACTTAATAACAGTTTTGTCTTGCAGCAATAATGAAGTATTCTGAGGAGAAAAAAACCCCAACAAAATATTAAGCATTTCATTCTTATTATGTCTTCTAAGCAGTTAGGAGCTTTGTTTTTTATGTTTACATATGTCCTCAGAGCTAATATAAATTTCTTTAATTTTTATACTTAATGTAATATTAAGTGTTAAGTGTAATTTTAACTCCTGTCCTTTCTAAGTCAGAAGAATTAATGTAACAAAGGTAAAGTTACTTGGTTGCCTGAGTAATAATGGAGGATATAAAGTTTGGATTTCCTGGTACATCAGGGGGAAGACTGTTCACTGAATACATTTTTTCTTCCACTTGCAGTAGAGCAGAAAGGTGAATTAGTTACAGGTACCATAGCATGAAAACAGCATTAAAAGCTTGCAAGTTATGAAATTTCTAATCTCCCAGAAAGGAACTATAATCACATTTAAATCTGCTCCAGAACAACTATCTCCTCAAAAAGTAAAAAAAAAAAAAAAAAAAAAAAAATTCAGTTTCTCTGCACTCAGTAAGGGCCAAGAAGTTCTCTTATCAGAGTAGACTGTAGTTCATTACTGAGTAACAACATCTGACTATGAGTTAAAGGCTGGGTTTGAAGAGTACAAAGCTGATCCTTAATTCTGCTTTAAAAATACAAGGCACTGCATAAGCACTTGAGAGGATTTCTGCTCTGGGGAAACTTAGCAACAGGAAGACACAGAGAGGCAAAATCCTTTCTCCAGCACTGAACAGCTGGTCTTGTAGCAAAGCCAGAACACATCTTCTAGGTTCTGTCTCCATACAGTAGAAAAGAAAACACTTCCAAGTCCATAAAGATTAATAATCAATATGTTAGTTTAAAGAGTAAACTTCTAAATTAGCGACAAATGGTAGTAGTAGTATCTTAATCTTGGGTTTGATAAAATAAATGTGACAGTGAATAAAATTTTCCTTATTGTGTCTGTAATTTCCAAAAATACTCCTTCTGAAGCAGAAGGAGTAATCTCGTTTTTTTGTATGATCGATGGCTTGATACAGGCATAATTCACTACAGAGTGCATAGCCAAATGTATTAAAACTAAGAAAGCTGCTAACTTGAAGGGATTTGGAATATACTTTAAAATAGCTTTATACCTTTTTTGTTCCTTTTTGAACTGCATAATGTATGAAATATTTTCCAAAAAATGCTCCCTCTGACTTGAAAAATGAGTCATCACCAGGATAAATTTCTGTGATGTTTGTCCTACCATGGATAAATCTAAGAAAAATAACATAATTTTTAACAGGTATTTAAAATGCTGTTTCACTAGACAAGCAAAACAGGTTAGTACAGTTGAAGAAAGCAATAAGCAGAAACATATTTTCAGCAACTCTCACGTGAAAAAAATTTCATAAAGAGCAAAATGTACCAACAATTTCTTTTAACACAGAAGATTAGCATTACCAGGGCTGTTTCTTTGCATGTGTGCATGAGGGGGAGGATTTAAATAAGCTAATTAAAGTTTTTTTGTGTGTTGAGGTAAACGTCTCACAAGAGCTGCTCATATCACTGACCACAAAATACAGTGATGAGAATAACCAATTTTCTTAGTAGACCAGCCCTACCTAGTGTATACAGAAAACTGTCAGACTGAATGATTCCTGAACAATCTGAAGCTCAAAACCACAACACAGCTGTGTGTTTCTCATTAATGCCAATGGTCTTTTATCTGTGATCATATGGTATCTTCGAGCCTAAAACACACTTAATGACCCAACTCCGTTGTTAGATGCCTGGACTTAGGAGGTGGGACTTTTTTGAGTTAAGTGTGGCTACTCACCATACTTTCAAAGAAAAGAGGTTTCTGAGAAAAAAAGCTCTGAAGTGCTGCAAACATTTTGTTCAGATGAGATGAAAATTTAGGAATTACACTAAGAAAAATGAAGAACACTGGGCAAAAGGATTAAAGGTTTCAACAGCAATGATGCTTTTATCAAAGACCTTTAGATGCTGATAGCAATTATAACAATTTCAATTTGAAAGGGCATTTAAAAGAAAAAAGTCTTTCTTTTTTTAACCATATGGACAAGGTGACTAGCCAGGAAAATCCACAGTTGAACTGCCTGCAACATGTGAATTATGGAGGTTACCAAGACAAACATTTCTAAAGCATTAAATCATTAGTATCAAAAGGAACGCTAAGTAATTTGCAAAGAAACCAAGTACCATGATTGTCAGTGAAATCTGAGGGAAGTCCAGCTGTCCAATAAACCTTTAAGAAATTAGATCATTTCTTTAGAAGCCTTAAACATGGTTTCAGATTCAAACCTGGAAATACACTGTACAATGAACAAACAGGAGAAATGAAGAAACTCTTACATGAAGATTGTCTTCAATTTCTCAAAGAGTGATAAATGGACAAAGTAAGACATTTCATCTTAAAGCTTAATTCCCATACAAATAAAGTCTTCCAATGATGACACACGTGACTTCCTGCATCCCTACAAAAAACGCCCTAGCACCATACAACTTGAATTAGCTGAGGGCATGAATAGTTTTCAGTGTCTTCATTCTGAAAGAAGTCACAGAAAGTCTACCTGTGTAAAATGCAATAAAAGTCTCACTAAGTCCAAAGGTTGGTTGGTTGGTTGTTTTTTTTTCTTTTGTGTGTGTGCTGATAATCATTTCTGGAACTAGAACTGATGCATGCACATCTATTCAAAAGGAAGGGGCCGCATATTTTCAGAGTCCTCCAATTCCTTAGTTATTCACATTAGTTACCAAATTAAACTTCTCAACCCTGCAAATGTTTTTATTTTTAGTGATGCTGACAAAAGAACATGTGCCATTGACCCACCTCAGAAGTATTATCTTCTCAAAAATAAAAAAAAAAACCCAAACCCAACCCAACCTAACACCTGTGTACTTTTTTCACTATTCTCTTTTCCATTTATATGTTTATACAGCATGTTAGAAAACAGAATTTATTTTTTTTCTCTGGACTAATTACTATAGTTTCATTACAGTAGGATACAGAATGTTGGTTTCACAAATGTCATGTTTGAAGAAGATTCTAAAAAACCCCCAACTGATAGTGATTTTAATTTTTTTTTTTTTTTATAGCTAGAATTCAGTTATTTCCCTAGAGGCTGAAGTTCCAAATTGCAGAATTGTGAAACACGTTAAGATTTACAGTGTAGAGCTTAAATTACCTGTGTAAATGTGGGGCTCTGCAGCTGAGGGGCAAAGCCGTAGGTAAACAAGAAACTGTTTCATGTGTTTCAGGGTCTGTTACAACATCAGCCTTGATAGGGGTATGGTTATTTTTCCCACATGGCTTCATTACATTCTTAACAGTGTGTAAGTTACAGCACATCAGTGCCAAAGACAAAGGATGTTTCCATTCTTCGGGACAGGAGGAAACAGACCAGCACTGTGTAACCCATGTGTATTCAGAAGAACAACTGGTGTAGCACAATGGGTCTCCATCTCTGTCTCCTCTTTCCTTTGGTTTGGTTGGTTCTCTACATTTACCTTCAGCACAACCATGTTCATTTTTCTTTTTGGCTATTCTTGTTTGTTTCAACAACATTTCTGTAACAGAGTTACTACTTGGTTTTCCATGCTGATCTCCATTTTGATAGTCGCTGTACTTTTGAGAGGAGCGTAAGGATGCTGCAGATGACTGGCTGACTTTGCATAAGAACTCCACTGTAAATTCTTGCTGCAATTCTGACAGGTAAAGGTGAGCATAGCCATCTACAGATGAGATCTGCACACTGCCATTGTCTATACATCTTGTCAGACCAGCTGTTGCAGGGTCAGGCCATCTAATTTCTAAGATATCACTGAGAAGAATCTAATACAAGAAAAAGAACTGGAATGTGCAGCATGATAAAAATGACCTGCCTCTCAGAAATTACAATGGAGGATTTACATTTAAATGAATTCAGTTCTTCTGCAAGGTGATGTATGACATGAAATGTTGCTCTGTATTTATTTGCATATATAAACTCAAGAAGAAGCAAAATATCTAACCTTCATATCTGCTTCCTCCTGTTCTAACAAAGTTCTATCCAGCAATAATGTTACAATTTAATAATAATTCATAAAGTAGTGAGGTACAGGGGAATTGACAAGGCACAACTACCCATAGACTGTACGTATTTCCATTTCCAAGAAACTTCTTCTTAAGAAACACTGAGGAGAATGGCTGAATTATCTTGTACATATCAGTTACTGGCTGAGTTCATAAAGAATTGCAAAAAGACCCTAAAAAAACCAACAACAATGACCAGACAATAAAGCTGCAGATAAAAATTCATAATGTGATATAAATGAGGAAAAGCAGTCCTAGCTTTCTATATAAAAGAATGGGCTCTGAGTTGACTGCTACTGTTGGAGTTCCTCCAACCAGGAATGAGATCTTGGTGTTATAATTGTCAGTCCCACAAAAACATACTCAATGCTCAACAGCAGTTTAATCAGTGTATTATATGTTTGAAAATTCTATGAAAGGAACAAGAACAAACAGAAGATATAATGATAACACTGAATATGTGTTCACAGTTAACCTGCACTTTGAATACTGTTTGCAGTTCTGAAGAGGCCATACCACTGACAAGATCTCCCTCATCAAGCTGTCTGGAGATGTGGATGGTTAGAGTGGCCAAAGGAGATCCTAAACACACCACAGTAACGGGTTGTTTTAAACTCAAGCATGGTCCAAGTAATGCAGTACGAGTGTTTTTGTGCCCTGTGGCACATATACAGTGATACTGAGTGACAGTGTTTAAGCAGCTAAGCATTAGCATGAAGTGTGTTACACTTCTAGTGAAGTGTCATCTAGAAGTTTTAAAACTCGCCTGATTTACCAGTTGTCTTAAGACTCCCACACCGGCATTCAGTGGGAACATCAGAGGGATGCTGATGAGGAGTAAAGCTCCCAGAAACAGTAAACTGGTCTCTGGATGGACATTCAGTCTGTCCTAGAGTAGCCATTCCTGCAGAGTGATGGTTTGCCCCATTTCTCTCGCAGGTCCCAGCACAGTCCCACACAGGTCCTTCAATGGGGAAACAATGGAATATTGAACCTGATAGCCTCTAGGAAAACACCATCCTATTTCACTGGGTCTTTCCTGAAAGGTTTCTACTGCCAAAATGTAAACAACATATAAAACAGCTCATTATATCCTATGTACAAAATCCTATAAAATTTTTTGTCTTACTAGGAGTAAACTGATTTTAGTGTATGGCTACAAAGAATACGCACAAATAGAGGGCTAAGTTACAGTTAAAACTGTAACTTAAAATGGTAATATTCCAGTCAAGCTGACAGCTCCATTGGCAAACTGCACTCGATACATCTCCATGGCCTGGACTCACACAAAAGCATGTGGAGTTACACCAGGGAAGTTTATTTTACGAAAGCACTGCACGTGTACCTCCCACTTTTTTTCTCTCTGGAGGTATAACTAAAGAAGGTAATTATGGGGGAGAAGAAAACTTGTTCCGGAAATCTACAGCTCGTAGAAGTTGTTCCCGTTGAAGTGTGGAGAAAAACAAAACCACCCTATTAGGGGTTTTTATATGAGGAGATAACATTTTAAACTAATTTTTTTACTTATCTTTTACGGAGCTGATCTAAGAAACCCCCTCCACTTAAGGGAGAGAAACAAGAACTTTATTTGTGCTGTGACTCTCCTGGGCCGCCCCGTTCCCGCGCAGGGCGGCAGCCCCGGCACCTCCATCTCAAAGAAAGGTTCCTAGGGCAGCACAGGGACGAGGTACCGCTGCCCTCCCCAAAGGCGATGCCCGTCCCATACCCTGCAGGCACTGAGGACGAAGGCGACCCGCTGGCGGGCGGTCTCCGCCGGCTGGAGCGGGTTGGCGGCGGCGCGGAGGCCCCTTCGTACAGGCATCGCAGCCGCACGGAGACAGCAGCAGGCGGGACCCTCCGCGTAATGCACCTCCACCGAGTCGTCCCTGGACAGCACCATCAGCTCTTCGGCCTCCATCGCACCAGGAGGCCGAGCTGGGACCGCACGGGACCGACCGGGGCCGACAGCGCTGGGGCCGAGATGGCCCTGCCGGCGAACGGCGGGAACGGCGGCAGGACGGGGACAGCGCTGAGCTCCGCCAGAGCTCCCCCCGCCAGAGCTCCTCCCAGGTGAGGTACCCGCAGCACCCCACTCGCCCACGGGAGCCTCACGCAGAACTCCGCTGCTTCTCCTGCCTCCCTACGCACCAAGCCAGCGGCTGGGCAACCGGGCGTTCATTCCTCGCCCCCCCACATCGGCACTTCTGGAAGACTAGGAGGCAGGCTGCCATCTACAACATACCCCAGAGACAGACTACTTAAATATAATTCTCTAGTGACTGCTGCTTTACATTCATGTATTCGCAGGGCAGGGAAATTCAACCTGTGTAATTAGAACTGGGTAGCAGAAGGTGTAGCTGAATAGGCAAGGGATAAGTTCGTAAAGGACAATTTTAGAATTATGCCTAGCTGCCTTTTTGGAAGATTATATACAACACCCTCCCTCCCCTAACATTTAAAATTAATCAAAGCTGGTTTAAGTGGATTGACAGTTTACAGCCAAGTGACAATTCATTATCGATCCCCATTCAAAGCACTTAATAAACACAACTGAAGATCCACACTAGAGCACATGGTCTTGCTGTAACAGTTGTCCCTTACCTACCTATGGAGGTACAAATTTCTCAGATCAGTGCAATCATGGATGAAGCGTGTTCGGTACAACTTTCATTCTCAACAGCTGTTTTCCCAGGAGAGGGCAGATCACCATCCAGTAAAGTGGCTGCAGGCACGGCCATGCATCAAAATACCCTCGTTCTATTTGCAATACCCTTTTTAATAAGTATTATTCTGTACAGTACTTGCCTGAAGCAAGTTTCAAAGTATATACTGGGATTATGAATGAGTCATGAATATTAGTTTTTATTATGGGTGATACACTGTATTTTGCTGACAATTTCACTACTGTGGTTGAAACCTTCACCAAGGAAACTGTGGAAGTAGGTTCCACAGACTGAAGTAGAAGTGGCAAATCAGCAATTCAGGGTACAAACAGTGTACTATCTTCCCTGGCTTTTTGTTGTAATGTAATTTTGTGTTCCTGTACTAATTACCAGGATGCACAGGCATAAACTGGATGATTAGGACCATAATTCAATCAGAGAGAAGTTGCAAACTTGAGCTATCAGTAATAGAATGAGTTCTGTGCAGTAGGAAGGAAAGGCAGAATGTGATAAGAAAGTACTGTCTCAGAGAGAAATAAAGATTACTATTCCAAACCAGAACGAATGTCACAAATACTCAGTCCCATAATGGATTACTGTATTGAAAAAAAAAATCCCAGCTCTGCACAATTTGTGATACCTGTGATACCTGACATAGTTTTGCTTCTTTCTGTAGTGCTACAGCTAACCTAAAACCCAACAGTCAAAACTGAGTGACCATTTGTTTAACTAAAAAAAAAAAAAAGGGCCAGTACCAAGACCTTTTTTGTAGGAAACTACCGAGAGTAAGTGGACTTCATTTCTGAATATGAAAATCACTCAACAGCAAAGCATATGCAAAACAGCAACTCTGGCAGCCCAGTTTGAAATTAAACAAAGTGTGATTTTTAAATACTAAACATTTCTGTTAAATCACAATTAGATTTTTCAGAGTGGGAAATACTGTGCACACTTTTACTGATCCGTGAAGCTTGGTTCTCCTGTTCAAATTTGAATGTGAAGCCTGTTTCTTTTCAGAACCATTGCTAAAGAAGCTTGCTTCACATCTCCCCCAAAGTTTGCCCTCCGTGTTTCTGTGCCTTCGCTGGTTTATCATTACGCCATAACGCAAATCCATCTTTTTAAATGGTTATATATTTGCAAGGCATTTTTCAGAAACCTGTAGATGAAAAACATATATGCAGCACTTGAAATGTGTAAATGCTAAAATCAGGTGAAATAATCTTTAAGACTCATTTTTATCATACCCAGAACAATGGGCAATTAAAAGTGGGCAGACAAGCAGAAAAGGGTGATTCTGACAATCAGAAACCTGCTGCTTTGTTTTGCTCTCCTCACATCTCATTCCACTGTCACTAATTTGTATAAAAGTTCTGTGAGATCTAAGACAAGTAAGAAAGACTTAAGTATTTAACAAAAAGATTATGGTGTGTTCCTTATGCAGTAGGACAGAGTTATAACTAATTTTCCCCTACTGCAGTAATGGCTTAAAGCTCTTACCAAGCTTCACAGGTACAGAGACAGCAAACTTCTCCACTACTTCGAACAAAAGTCTCACTTCATGATTTTCCAGTATTTCTGGTGGATGGAAAAGCTTATGTTGCAAACTTGACCTGAGTGGCTTCATATATACAATTCCTAGTTCTCAACATTTTAATAATACAGGTTGATTTGGCACACTTCTTATCTACATGCAAGATGAACTGTCTCCACAAGCTGACAGAGTACATCTGGAACCTGAGAGCTACTTTACAGAAAAAGAAGACTCATCACAACAGATGCAAAACAAATATGAAAAGTGGAGTCCCTCTAAGTCACTATTACTTAACTGTAAAGCATGTATGGGACTTTTAAAAGGCCCAAATTGCTTGGGACTTTTAGTTTTGAGTAAATATGTTTTCCAGAAGACATCTGCTTATAAGGTCAGCAGAAAGTCTGACCTATATTTGGATTACAAATTTTGTATGAAAATTATGCTCAATGAGCAAACGCATGTGTGAAAATCAGCTAATTTTCACATTTATAGTTTCTGGATTTCAGACTTTGAAACGCTAATACAGTCCTTAAGACCATACTGCCTTTTGATACATTTTATTTTTCCAGTGAGTATTAAAAGATTATTAAGAGTCTCTGCCACTGTGTACTTTGAAGAAAAAAAAGGAGTGTTGGGCAAAGGATCTATAGAAGGAGGTCAAAATTAATTTTTGTTTTAAAGCAAAAGGATAAAGTAGTGAAATTATACCAAAGGAAACAAAGCTAGTTAAATTTTATTTTCCAAAACTCCAACCTAAATAAGTATGTTAAATAACCATCCAAAAAACAGTGCTCACTGTATTAGCAGATGCACAACTTATTTAATCAAACAAATAACAGTGAAATATTATCAGAATTATTTACATGCATATTTACAATGTGTGTTCTTTATGGTAGGTAACTTCTGGGAATATTTGCATCTGTTCTTGGTAAGTTTTTCTATTCAGTCTAACTAGTATAGGTAACAGGAAACAAAGTGAGTTTGGCAATAAAACCAGTGGAGCATCCTAGGAAAACTAACATGATTATATGGAGTCCAAAAAAGAGCAGTTGGCTTCAGAATGTTAACATTTATGAAATAAATGAATTTACTCCAATTACAAAATTAAATCAAACTACATAAAATTAGAAGAATAAAGGAAGTTACAAGCGTTGTCAGAAGGTTAGACATGTTAGATACATCACTGAAAACAAAATAAGAAGAGAAAAGAGCACTGCATGTACGCTCGAGAAGCATGGATTCAAACATAACCACATTATTGTAGTCTCGAAGAACACAACAAATTACAGCATAGTTTTTGCTTGTAAATTTGACAATGAGCTTATCTGAACCAAAGATCTTGAAAGCACCTCACTTCCAAAATACTGCTTGCTTTTTCACATATCAACATATAACATTTATTCCAGGGGGAAAAAAAAAAGTCCAGACCTCACCCATACATGTTTTAGAAGAGTAATAAAACAGAAATAAACAAAACAAAAATCCATACACAAAACAAAACTCTCACAAACCACTTCTCATGATTGTGATCTACAAAAAAAATTAATTTTTTCCTTATTTCAATCACACTCTTGTTGGGGGGAAGGGAAGGAATCAAATACAACATATACGGTATATGGTAAATAGAATGAGTATATCCCCAATATATACTAAAGCAAACAAGCAAGCAAATTCAGATCATTATTCTTTCCCTTTCTCCCTCAAGGGAAATTTTATGGGACAAATCCCCATTAAACTTTAATTTCAATTATAACTTCTAAATAATTTTTATTGCAGCCAAAACATTGTTCAAAAAACATTATTCATAAAATAAACTATGATATATACACAACATTTTAAGTTACAGGGCATAAGTTTACAATTTTTGGCAGATTCTGTTAAACAAAATGGAAATTGTATAACTTTAGTACTTGAAGAAACTAAAGTTCCTCATTTTGGTACAAATATTTTGTGTCCCCCTGTACTCTAACTATACCTAAACAGGTTTAATAAACTAACATTAATATGTAACATCTCACTGTTTTCTCTCATGTTCTGATTCTAGACAGAATTTTTCATATGCTTCTTCAATTTCTGGATCCATCTCATCATCAATCTCGTCAAAATACCTAAAGAAAAAAAAAATCACCAAAGGTGTTAAGTTTACATACAGATTTTGAAAATCATTTGTGTAGATGTCAAGAATAAAACAAAGCTTTATAAATGACAGTATTTATGAGATTATTTTTAAAGGGGGATGAAGAAGAAAAAATAATGGGTACTAGGAAAACAAATAAACAGAAACCTCAAAAGCAGCATAGATGTGTACAAATACCTACAGTGTTTGTCACCTTTTTAGATCTTCTGCTGCCCAGTTTAAAAGACAGAATTAGTTCCCAATATGACAGAAAACACAATCATGCAATCCAAACTTCCCATAATTTACTAATGCATCTATACTGATATATTAACAAAAAACATAATTACCAACACATTAGCTACCAACATGCTAGCTCAAGGAATATGTTCATATAGAAACCCTGTGCTCCCGTTTGTTCATATTTAAAAGGAGGCTCCCTACTGCACCTGCGTTATACTACCTTGTATTACAGGGTAGCTGGACTTTCAGAAAAGATCAGTCTTATTTAGGTCAAAGGAAAGACTGGATCCCATTAATTATGTAAGTATTGCACACAATGGAGACTACTACAGCATTTCAAAATAAAGCCAGGGAGTGATGGGCATCACTTCAGCTTTCTTTCCCCCCACAGTATACTGGGAAGTAACTTGTGTGTTCCCGGTTTTCTCTATATCTAATGTCCTAACCATAGACTAGGACAATAGAGTTGTAGCTTGAACATGATAGTGTATGTAATTCTAAACAGCCTTAAAAAATTGAGTCAGCAGCTACTGACTCTCCAGAAGTGCGCATTAATTTCAGGTGCTCAGTTTACTACTTTCTGTCTCTCAGTTCTAAACAATGGAATCGGCATGTCTGATCTGCACAGAGGCCATAAATGTGTTTCACAGAAAACCTCAGCAAGCCATAGAAAATGTGTATGAAAAGGTTTTTTACTCCAGCCTGTGCACTGAAAAAACAATCTACATATTTATTTGTTCCTTTTTTCTTGCAGAAGCGTAGGCTGCAGAAGGCAGAACCCTCACACAGAACCCTCCTCCCTGATGTCAGTCATGAGAAATAGCTGACAGAGAATCAGCAGACATTTGTCTAAGCTTTTCTTAAGCCTTCAACAAAGAAGGTTACAGTCACCTTGCTTTAAAGTTGACTCAGAGTCACTCTTTGGATTTGCTGTGTTTTTAACTGCTGTCTGCTCCAATTTGCATTTATTCTTCTAAGCACAGAGGTTCACATGGGTCTTTTTTTGATACCTCTGTATGAGCTTGTTGATTTCTGATGACATCTCTTATTTATCTTCTGAAGTTGCCACTCCCCACAGTTAGGCACAATCTAAAAGTTTTCTAATTTACTAACACAAATATCAATCCAGGCTTGCACTCTTACCACACATAAACACAATACAGAACATGTTCTTGGGTGTCAAATCATGATCTGTAAGTCCTTCTCTGTGTGTCCAAAGCTCAGAACAACTTAGTTTAGACCATATTCTTTTAGTTATTTTACATATTTCTTTCTTATAAACTGACACCACAAAAGTCAGACTACATTTTCACCTATTGCTTCCCCCTTTGCTTTCCTTGCTCTACAGGAATACTGAAAAGCCCTTTAATTCAGCACTGCTTGTGCTGAGGAGAGAAATTTAAATTCCTTCCTTTGAAAGACTGAAAATTCAGTAATTATCTCTAGCTGAGATGTTTATGTACATCAGTCAAATGAATTTAGGTTGCCTCACAACAAACACTTCAAGGCTTGGTGCTCCATTTTGATTGCAAATTTTTTTAAAATGCAGAAGTTTGTTTGTATATGTGCATTAACATTTGAAATGTAACTATCCTACTCAATTGGATAAATATGAAATTGGTTTCAAACTTGTGTGATTACAATCCAATTTACACCCAAACAAACACATCCACTGTAGAACTAAGTAACAATTATCTTATTTAATTTCACTTTTGTCAAGATTGGAATCCTAATTCTGCAGTATCACAGAATTGCAGTAAAAATAACTATTATTAAAAAAATATATTCCTAAAAAAGAAAACATACATATCCCCAGGTCCTAATAGATCTGCTCCATTTTCTTCATAATATGGAAACAAATCCTCTCTTTCAAGCAGCTCTTGGTATTCTTCTTGATAATCTGGTGAAGTAAAAATAAGATTGAGTAATATACATCTATAAACTTTGAAAATAGGTTAATGATACCATGAATGTCATGAAACATATTAACAGGAAAACCTCCCCCTACAGTGTTTTCTCAGAACATGATTTGACCTCTAAGACTGATGCCTAACTTCCCACAGAACTGTAAAGGTAGTGACAGATGTCTTTACATCAAATGATGCCGTGCCACATTGTGCTCAGATTACAGATAACAAAGAAACGAAGGAAGAAAATCCCTTTTGCCACAAACAATGGATAAACAGAAGAAGATTTGAATATTTCTGGCTTCCTGGAGAGACTGAGTGCTGAGGACTATTGCACAAATTCTTCTGAACTATATGAACTCAAATGTACATTCTCCCTTTCAAACATCTTACCTTCTTTTAATGCAGAATAAAGCATGTGTTCCACAAAACCAGGAATTCAGACAGATTTTAGTCTTGTAAGTTGTCTAAGTTTCAGATGTTTGAAGAACTTCAGCAAGCCATAAACTTAACTACAACTTTTTGAAAATGATTGAGAAGGCAGGTAAAACTAAACTTGTGACATACCTGGGTCTGCTGCAGTGAAAGGAACACCATCAGATGTGTAAAATGTTGGCTCATTCTAAGAATAAAGTCAAACAGAAAGTTATACCTATTCAGAGACAGCTGTTTGTAGTTTTGAGTAATGTGACTATTTATGAATCAAATTAATTTAAGAAACTGAAATGGCCATGTATTCTTACCATAAAATAGTTGGGGTCATTTTCAGGGGTAGCTTCTGTATGTGAAGTTGTTCCATGAACTCTACCCCAGTTACTAGATCGCAGTTCTACTAGTTTCAGAAGCTTATGTTTTACATCTCTGAAATAAAGAAAACCACTACAAAAGTTACAATGTTTTGTGCCAAGCAAGTAATTGGGCTTCTCTTACTGTGCAATACAAGATAGTTAAATCACTCCAAAAAATGTTCTAGAAAGGACAAAATTTTAAGTTAAATTCTTCACCTGCAAGTATAGATGCTTTATGTGTCAATTATGAGATCCTCACCCTCTCCACTTTCTCTGCTGTTAAGTAAGGAGCTTATATGAAAAAGGAAATTGTTATAGTTTTTATTGGGATATCGCACCTTGCAGCACAAGCTGAGGAACAAATGCTTTTCTGATAAAAGGAAAATACTGGTAGTAACAGGGGGATGATCTTCAAATTTTACTTTAACCATTTATTCTATGCTCCCAACTTTAGCCCTCCTCATTGTACTGAAATGTTGTAGTTAACAGTGAGAAATAATGTCCCCAGTATGTTAGATACCTACACCCATTTCATCCCTAAAATAAGAGAAATTGCCTTCTTTTAAGCACGTCTATGGAGAAGAGTCTCATTAAGGAATACATAAATAAATAAATTTTTTTTTTGTTTTCTCAATTCAAATGAGTTCGTTGTTCTGTGTCTTTGAAATCTCAGCTTGTGCCATCAATTTTGATTCCTGAAAGCAAAATTTTTCTCATCCTCCTTGGGGGCAGCTCAATTACAACCCACAGATGATATGAGCTACCTCTTGGCCTCCTCTCCATATGGCAAGAGATCAGTGTCTGAACCTACTACAGGTTTTTAGTGAGTTTCAAGAAGTTGAGGATGAAGCACAGCAGAATCAGACAACCCCATGCACACAGTTGATTAGTCAGCCACTAGTACATTACTAATACGTTAGTCAACCACTCACTTTTTTCTAGACCACAGTAAAGACATCTGGCAAAAAGGTGTGTTATCCAGAAGAAAAAGAAAAACAAAACAAAACCACAAAGCATATTTCATTTTGCCTCTACATGTATAGTGGTTTGTAGGTATTTGATACTGCTACATATTTAATACTGTTTGTATATATTTAATGCTGTTAAATTCAGATTTAAAAGTATGAACTATGAGATATGGCCACTATTGTCTCTTTGTATATACTTGCATTTAGACCCTAAAGCACTTATGGAAGATTTCAAGACCTAAAAGGTTAAAAAAAATAAAAATAGAGTGGAATATGCACCTCTGTTAAAAGAAAAAAAAAAAAAATCAAAAAACCCTTCACAAAACAAAATAAAAAATCCACACACCTCTTCAACTGAAAAATACCTTCTCTTTTTTTACATGGGAAATGACCTAAACATCATGTTATTTTTAGTAAATAAAAGTAAAGATAATTTTTTGGACCTGTTATTATTCTTGAAGATTTTCAAGTTGTTCTGTTCAATATAAACAAAACACTGCACATAAGTTTATCTTCTCACCTGCTACAGCTTGCATCCAACACAACATTTTCAATTCTCTGAATCACTTCCTCCATATCACTCTTTCCTTTTTCTTTCCAGGCATCTTCTAAAACTGAGCCTGTCAACTAAAGACAAGGGATTAGTATTTCTTTTTAAAGAAAATCAGAAAACCTTAATAAACTGGCAACTTAAGAGATTCTGTAACAATTCACGACGCTTAGATGCATTAGGTGACTATGTGAGGGCTGAAGCTCCCCATTGCCTACATCTCTTTGTTAAACAGATTAATAGATCTCATAATAGCTTATTTTAAACTACAGACAGCATAGTAACTCTATGTCCAGTAGAGGTATATGTTACCTAGAAGTTCACAACCACTTTTTTCAGTCTTGAAATATGACTTTGAAACAACTCTGCAGTGACAGCAGTCAGATCTTACTTGATTTAAGTACATACTGTGACAAAGGAAACTTTATTTTTGCAGCTGATGCCACCAGCTTACATGAGAACAAATAGTTTATTAATAAACTGTAGAAACACTGCAGTCAACTTGGGTAGCATCACAGAGAATTTCATCTGGGTATATATAGAGGAGACCAGAATTATCTGATCAAGCCACCCCAAACTTTAATACATAAAGTCTGTGAGGCTAAAGCTGTTGCTGAGAAAGCTTTAGCAGCAGTCTAAAGCATAGAACTGCTGTGGATGAAGGCCTTTTACTACAAGAATAGGTACTTCATTGAGTATTTTAGTATTTATAACTTCAAGAGTTAAATAAGAAAAAAACTGGTTTGCCACTATGACCAAAGTTAATAGTAATCCCTGATCTTCTCACCATAAATATTACATGATAGAAAATGCTTGAAATGGCACCTGATGATACAAAGGGATAAAATCCTAAGATAAATGCAAGATACATTGGTCAGCATTTGTTTGGTATTCACACTATTCTACTGTTGTCCTACCTTGATCCTAGATAATTAGGTAATAGCATCAAGATGATTCATTAAAAATAAACATTATACAGCAAAAAGGTGAAAAACTGTATCACTGTATTAAAATGAGAAGATAAGACCATTGTTGCTTTAGTAGTAAAACCAAGGTTTTATGAGATAGCCAAGTCTAGCTACCTGTGAACTCAACATTTGTAGACACTGTAAGACACCAGAAAATATGCGCATTAAAAAAGAGTCTCTTTGTTCTGTAACACCTTTTAAATACTGTAGTGTGTCAAAATGATCTAGATCACTCTTGGTTTTTTTCAGAATGAATGCTGTCAAGCCAAATCTCCACCTTCATTGGAAAATGACTGAAAAACAGCACTGCATTTGTGTACTGTGTGTGGCCTTGCCCTCAGGGAAGCACTGTCCACGTAATGACTGACCACAGAAGCGAATGTGCTCATTGAGCACAACCTCACACTTGCTATGAAGCAACCTGCTTAAACATCCAAACATCAAATGAAGGTTTTAAACTGAAAATATCTCTCTTCCTTACTTTCTATTTACCATATCAAAAAGAAGCTGTCAGAATTGAAATTCAAGCCAGAAGAGGCTGAGAAACAGTGGAGAATGAGGAAGGGTAAAGAATGAGGAGAAACAAACAAGTCAACCAAAAATCTTCAGAAAAAAATGTCTAGCACCCAACTTTCATTCCTAAAATAAACTGTGTTTTCCCAACTATGAGTATAACAATACCAGTGATGATAACAGTTTCTCCCTGCATAGAGGGTAACATTTTTTAAAAAAAAAAAAGTAAAACTTACAAGCAAAGAGGTTTGTTTTCATCATGAAAGACAAATATATATATTTCTATAACAGTAATGACACAGACAAAACAGAATAAAATAACAGATATCAAGAATCTTTTGCAAAAAAGTGGTGGACCCTAATTGCCCAGTGTCCTTCAGAACATACAACACACCCAAGATTCCACAATTCATCCAAGCTGGTTACAGTTTTTTCCCACACCGGAAGCAGCAAAATAAGACCTGGAGGGACTGTTTACTCCTTTGAACCTTAGCTTCAGTTTTATTTCTCTTGTTCATACACAAATGGTCTTGAATTCATTTTTAGAGCACCATTTTCTTACTGGTTCAATTTTGTAATGGTATTAAGGAAAACAAATAAAAGTAGCTTGCTCTGCTAATGACGTAATGCATAAAACCCTGTAAATATTTCCTCATTTGCAGTTTACCCTGCTGTTCCCAAAGCTAGGAAGGTTAAAAACCATGATTATAGTACTGTCTCACCTTCAGGAGTTTCACTGCACATATCAAATTACTGTCCACAGGATTAGAGAAGAGTGCATTTAGTAATTCCCGAAGGCCTTCTTGAAGAATTTCTGCTCGTGTTACCTGTCCCCTTGTTCCTTTAATCTGAAAAATATATATTAAAAAAAAAAACCCACATTTAAAAGACTTGAGTTTTAGAAATTAGTCTAGGCACATTTTCTCTTTTGAATGCTGTGTGGTTTGTTTTGCAATCAACATAGTTGATATCCACAGTGGGAAGAACGTGCTAAATACTGCAACCATTTTAGAATGCAGATTTTCACAGAATCATAGAATGGTTTGGGTTAGAAGGGACCTTTAAAGGTCATCTAGATCATCCTCGACCTGCTGGCCACACTTCTTTTGATGCAGCCCAGGATGTAATTGGCTTTCGGTGCTGCAAGTGCACATTGCTGGGTCACGTTGAGCTCCTTGTCCACCAACACCCAAGTCCTTCTTGGCAGGGCTGCTCTTGACTAACTGACAGCCTGACCCAGCTGCAGGACCTTGCACTTGGCCTTGTTCACACAGGCCTACCTCTCGAGCCTGTCTTGGTGCCTCTGGATGGCATCCCTTCTCTCCAGCACGTTGAGTGCACCACATAGCCTGGTGTCATCACTGAACTTACCTTAAGCACTATCCTTACAATTCTGAAATAACAATGCATGTCTAGCATTTGTTTCTCTGCTAACAAATTGCTAAGAAAAGCTACCAAATGCCTCCCCAATGGTCCACCAAATATCAAATTCTCAGAACTCCATGCTCTTTTCCACACTACATTATGTATTTTTTACAGCTGTGGTGGCTTACTTCCAGAAGGTATTCTTTATGTATTTAAAAAATTACAGAAAATGGTTTAAAGATAAATAGTATACTCCACAGAGTATGGTAAATTCCACAAGTGGACAACTCCCTCTCCTTCAAACTCTTTGCACATCTTTCTTTTTTCCTTCTAGCAAGTGAAAAGTAGATTTCAAGGACCACTTATGAACAGAAATTGAAGAGTCAGAGAATGATTTTCCTCATGGCAGCAGAACATTTTTATAGTGTCTGCTTAAATCAAACCATTGAAATAATCAAGTCAAAAGTATATTTTTAAGTACACTACAGCACTTAGTGAATACACAGTCGTAAAAGAAAATTCTGTAGACTTTTTTGTACATATCACAAATACAGAAAACCAATACAAGATTTCATGCTTCATGCATAAGCCACGGAGTCAACCATCAGAAGAGACATCTATCTTTAAAGGTCTCCATTTTTAATTCGTCATTTTGAGGATTTCCACATCATTCTCAAGGGTTTCTTAACACCTCCTATTAATGTCTTAATACTGAATTACATGGGTTATTGATCCTGATCTGCTTCTGCTAGGCTGTAACATTTCACGTGTTGGTTAAGTATAGTCATATGGGGGTTTTGCCAGTAAAAGAAAAAGTTTAATGTCAAAAGCTTAATTTCAGAGGTGTTTTATGGTCAGTTCTTTCTATGGATTCTTACACTTTAATTTCTATACACTTCTCTTCTAATGATTTTTTTTTGATTGTTGTATGTTTCTTGGACAAACGCATTATAATGAAACTGTTCTAAAGTTCTTTTACTTTACTCCCCTCTGCCTTTAAAAAAACACCTCAAAGTATTTCAGTTCAGTGTTTACCTAAAAACAAAACAAAAAAATAACAAAGAACCAATTGACATACAATTTTCTTCTTACCTCTAAGTTAAGGTAAAGTTCAGCTAAGAACAGCACAAAGGAATGAAATTGTTTTTTAGTAGCCTCATCACCTTTGGTAGCTTCATTTCTGTTTTCATACTCTGTTCGACACCTGTAAATATTAAAACAAAATCATATTATCTATAACCATTCTAACATATGTAACATGATACTCATTTAAGGGAATGATGAGAACTTATGACCTGCATGGAAACTGTTACATGCTGAATGCTGGGGAGTGTGATGTGTGAGGGATATGAGGCCTTCACAAAGTAACAGCGGATTTTCATCCCTTTAGACAATACATATGATTACGTGTTTAAGCAGTAAGATATCTGACGCAGCAAAATGAAACAGAGCAATTTACAACATGTAGAAATGAAGACAGTTAAATAATTTATATATTAGAATATCGTTTGAGAATGTGTAACGCTAACACAGGCAGTCAAATGTCCACAGAAATAGACATGTTCCCCCCTTCAGGACGCTGCCCATGTTGTCTTAGATGCCTTTACACTTATTTAATAAATTCTTTATCTCGCCATTTTAAATGACAGTGATACACAATTCAGGACACTGAGCTGAGTGGTGCAAGTGATATTCCAGAGGGAAGGGATGGCACACAGTGGGATCTTGACAGGTTTGAGAGGTGGTCTGGGCAACTCATGAAGTTCAACAAGGCCAGGTGTAAGGTTCTGCATGTGGGTCAGGGCAATTCCAAGCACAAGTACAGACTGGGCAAAGAAGTGGTTGAGAACAGCCCTGCGGAGGACTTGGGGGTGTTGGTTGATGAGAAGTTCAACATGACAGTAACACTTGCGGCACAGAAAGCCAACCATGTCCTGGGCTGCATCCAAAGCAGTGTGGCCACCTGGACAGGAGATTCTACTCTCCTCTCATGAGACCCCAACTGGAGCCCTGCATTTAGCTCTGGGGTCACCAACATACGGACACAGACACGTTGAGAAAGTCCAGATGAGAGCCACTAAGTTGATCACAGGGCCCGAGCACCCTTCCTACGAAGACAGGCTGAGAGATTTGGGATTGTTCAGCCTAGAGAAGAGAAGGCTTTGGTGACACCTTATAGCACCTTCCAGTACCTACAAGGAGCCTGTAAGAAAGCTGGAGATTGACTTTTCACAAAGGCATGTAGTGATAGGACAAGAGGGAATGGCTTCAAACTTAAAGAGGGCAGGTTTAGATTAGATACTAGGAAGAAATTCTTCACTGTGAGGGTGGTGAGGCACTGAAACAGGTTGCCCGGAGAAGCTGTGGATGTCCCATCCCTGGAAACTGCTCAGGGCCAGGTGGAGTAGGGCTTTGAGCATCCTTGTGGGAGATTCCCTGCCCACAGGAGGGGTGTTGGAACTAGATGATCTTTAAGGTCCCTTCCAACCCAAACCATTCTATCATTCTATAATTTAAATATAAATACACAGGATTCAGACAATATGGCAATGAAGTAATTTTTCTAGTATTCAGCAACTGTGCCAAAACTATACAAGTTTACATGGCAGTCCAAAAACAAACTTAAAAAATAATTGAGATAAAAGGAAGGCCAGACAAATTCTAATGTATTCTCAATGATTGTGTAATGGATTCAAAAATAGCGGAGAAAGTGAGAAATCTAAAGAGCTGAAATTTCAGGTAGAAACTTTGCTGAGAAACAGAAGAGGATCTCTCTATGGTCACATTGTAGGGTTGTTTATCTGCACACACCCTCTCTTCTCTCAATTTCAACCATATTAGCAACAAAAACCTAAGCAACTTTGAATTCATGGCTTCAGTGTGCTAAAATGAATGTTATCTACTGGGTTTGCTTCAAAACTCAGGAACCAGGAAATCCAACATACACAGGGATTTCCTTTCATTTCCAAGTAACACACAGAGTTAAAAAACCTAAAAGCATTAATTTTGAAAGCAATGAAACAAGGGGAAAATGAGTATTTTCAGCCTCTGTATGTCCTGGTTTTAGCTGCTGCTTTGCAGTGTTTACACTACATCAAAGACTTTTCTGCTTCTCATCCTACCCCACCAGTGAGGAGGCCGGGGTGGCACAAGAAGTTGAAAGCAGACAGTCAGGAGAACTGACCTCAAGTGACCACAGGGATGTTCCATTCCATGTGGCTTCATGCTCAGCATATAAACTTGGGATAAAGCTGGCTGGGGTCTGCTGTTCAGGAACTGGTTGGGGATGGGTGGGTGGAGTGGGTGGTGAGCAACTGCATGGTGCTTCATTTGTTTTGTGTATACTAATTCTTTACAAAACAGAAAGACATGTAAGAGAGTAACAGGCTTCAAGTGACCTGCTGATACTGACCTTTGAAGTAACAACTGTCGGAAGTTCCCACTTTGTGGACTAATGGTTAGATGGTGAGATAGATAGTTACACAACCGTGCTCCCATGTAGGAAAAATTTGGGACAGATGTGGCCTTCCGAAATAAAAATGGAAAAAATAAATTATTCATAAAACTAATGATTAAGCTATCAGGAAATACCTTTAAAAGCTTTTTTGAAATCTGTGCTTAGTTACAGTTGATTAGACAACTGAAGAGCAGAAGAGTAATGATTAACAATTACTATTTGCCATGTTCATTTTTGTGTCTCATCAACACTTCACTATATGCATTTCAGCACTTCAAGGTTCATTTTACTGTGATTTTGTGACTCTAAGAAAACAATCACCATTATGCCATATATCTTCAACTCTACTTCTGCATTGTGACCTACAGCCAAAAAGCGTCTGAAGGTCACTTACAAACTCTTATACAAAAAAATCAACACTGGACATTAAAACACTTTTTCAAAGACACATACTTTCTCAAGGAGCAATGTAAACCTGCTTAGTTGGGTTAAATTAACATCACTAAAGCAGACACATATAAACTTCAGCAATTTTAACTGTGTTGTGCTAAGCCAGGAAACAAGTATCTGGGCTTCTGCTCAAGGCAGAATAATAATAAGTATAGTTGACTTATGCTTAAACACTATCCTATCCTGACATACAACAAATCTAAAATTACATACTTTGGGATAGTAGCACAGTTTTTTTGCACTAAGTTGTATTTTTCACATAATTTCAGACTGGTAACACTGGACTTCTCAGCTGAGGAAGACACGGTAAACCCCTAATGCTGGACTTGTTTTTAAGTTACATTAGATGAGAGTCAATGTATTTAAAATACAAGAAGTTAAAAATAGCATAAATTCCTCTTTTTTTCCTCAGTGAACTTATATGGAATATTTTCATCCTTTTATAACTATCCTCCATGGGTTCAAATAAAGGATGGGAATGAAGTAATTTTTCTACTGTTCAGCAACTGGTGATCTTAATGTCTAACTAAAGTGTCTTCAATTAAATGTGCATTAATTTTGTATAATAATGAGAAACTTGAAACTCTACAGTTCTGTACAATGACCAACCAGTCATTCCACTTTTACATACTCCAGATTAAAATATTCTGCAGGTATCTGCTCTTGAATAAAAGAGCATTCAAGGTAGAACTTGAAAGCAACAAACCCATGAAAGGGTGAGACACCCAATGTAATAAATAGCAAGCAGAAGCGTGGCTTCATTCTGTGCAGTGAGCCCAAAAGACAGCAACAGCAGCTCATTTGCTAAGCAACACCTATTAAGCTGTTCTTTCCAATGGCTCCCCCAATTAGTACAGAGTTCAGCTCAAGGTCTCTGTCCTCATTTCCATGGCCATCAATGGGACTGGACCTAGTTACTCTCAGATGAGCTTTCCTCTTCTCCAGTTATGCTGTTCTGAAATAGGTATATTCCAAATTAAAGCAAAAAGCCTGTCTATAAAGAACCATTTCCCAAGAGGTGATGTGTACAGTAGGTATTAACTTATTTTTTTTAAATAACATGGAATTAAGAAGATTTTAGGATTATGAAGAATTTTTTTTGCAGGATAGAATAAAAAGTCTGACATTGCTTAAGAGTTTCAAATATAACCTTCTTTAATTAAGCACCATAACTTCAACTGTAGTATTTTACCAAGATCTACAAATACATAAAAAAGGAAACAGCAAGCTGGGGAAGTGTATACAAGATAGGTAACCCACATTTGAGCTACCATTTCACCTTATTGAGCAAAATCTTTCCCTGTATGTTTCAGTCTGAGGGGGGGTGGGGGATCAAACCATTAAAATACAATGAGGTAACAAATAATACCGGCACACATTCTTGGACACTATGTAACAGAGGCATAATATCTCTGTTATAAGACAGAATACACAGACTACCTGCTGGTAGATGAGTTCAACAAGTTCTTGTAAAGCTTCATCTGTAGTGACCCAGCCATTCAGTGCCTCAGCAAAATGCTCTATTTCAGTTTCAAAACAACCTGGCTGCTCAGTGAGGTGATTTAGGAAGTCTTGTACATATTCTGCTAAAGTCAGATAGCCATCATATCTATCTTCAAAGGAAGAATCCTGTAGAAGTGAAAGAATATACCAACCTCTTAAGAAGAACCTTGAAAAATTCTGTCACACTTACTATCTCCAGAAGTAACCATACAGCCCCCAGTTTTGAGTCTCTGTATACTTGATTACACAGTTCGCTTCAACATTTTTACAGAGCACAGACCTCACCATATCACAAAGCTCTTGTAGTCTTATCATCTTAACTAGGTATTTTAGAGACATTAGGGTCTTCCAGCAAAACACATCAAAAGATGGATTAAACAGAAATCAGTTTCCCAAGTTGAGTGCAAGATTAATTAACAAAGTAAGTATCTGTTAAGGGTAGGACTACCAAACCGAGGCTCAACACCCATTCCTGATGTGCACACAAACTGTATTGTGGATACATGAACTGTAGAAGTAAAAAACTGAAAATCTGAAACAAAGTATTTTGGACTTAGTGTGTACAGTACTCCAAAAGAAGGGGGAGAAATTGAAGAAATACAATAAATACAGTGTTGTGTTTCCATGTAGAAAGTATAACCAGGAAAACTGATATTTTAAAGTCAGCATATTTGCAGCACTTGGCAATAGATGAAAGATTACAAGGCATGAAATGAAACTATTCAAATGGCATTGCATTCATTTGCAGGTCCTGAGGTTAAAAACCAGACAGTAAACACACCTGTTCCCTAAAGAAAGGAGGGGCTAGAACAATATCACTTCATCAATTGCTTATGCTCCCACCGATGGGACAGAGGAATGATGATTTTGTCCATTCAAAAATGAATGTATATAAGTATCCAATGTCAATACTGTTACAAATTATTATGATGTGATATATGAGGGG
Organism: Manacus vitellinus; assembly: GCF_001715985.3. Classification (NCBI taxonomy): domain Eukaryota; kingdom Metazoa; phylum Chordata; class Aves; order Passeriformes; family Pipridae; genus Manacus; species Manacus vitellinus. The sequence goes on along the minus strand of NW_021940508.1, from coordinate 3,549,530 downwards.
AATAGCAAAAAAAAGCAGCACAATTTGTGATGTCACTAGTAGTAACACAGTACAAATAATTCACTTTGTCACACTACACAAATGATTGTGAAAAGCATCTGATAGATTTCAGAAGTGTCAGATGAAGCCTGAAAAGGGACTGCTAAAAAACAACTTACAATTAGCAATTCAAGACATAAAAGTAAAAAAGAGTATCAGAATTCTCAACTGATCTACTATTTAAAAATGTTTAAAGTGTAGTATCTACTGCAATGAAAAAATGAGTTAAAATGATAAAAGATTCCTTCTTTACATAGTGTACGTAAAGCAACAAGGTTTATAAGTATATTCTCCCTCTTCCTTAATGAGGGGTTTTCATTTACTTTATCTTCAAAATGCCTCCATCTCTCGTCTACTGTAAAGCAACATGGATCTGTGAAAATTTTTATCTCAGTATGAACTGTGAAAGACAGATACACACTGCTGAAAATCAAGTACTGACATTAATTTCATGACTTGTGAAGAATGCGTGGGAAAAAAAGTAGACTTTCCAAAATTCCCCAGATACATGTCATAAGGTTATACAACTCTAAGCTAGTGAGGTGGGGGACACATTGATGTAACAACAGTAAAACTAGAAAGATTTCCTATGATGTTTAATCAAGTAGAAGTTATTTAATGCTGCCCATCAGAAATAGGAAAAAAAATATGGGTTTATGGAAATAATAGCAAACTGTTACTACCCACAAGGATAAAGCCTTCAACAACCTGATCTGAGCTTAGGATTGAAGCACAGGAGTTTTGGGAGGTCCTTTTCAACCTAAAGTATTCTATGATTCTAATTGCTTAGAGCTTATAAAACCAAAAAGTAAAGGCTAACAGGCATATGTGTGACTTGCTAAACACTCCATGTTGCTAAAGGAAATCAATTTTTACAAGGTAATTTCAGACAGCCCAGTAAGAGTTCTGTACAGTAAACTTAAAACTATTTTATTCCACAGCACTGTTACATTACTGTGCAACTATTGCAGCTTATTCATATAAAGCTGAACTAGCATCTCTGCAAACAACCTGTTTCAAAACTCTCCAGCCAGGCTTCAGCAATTGCAATTAGCTGTAGCTAATAAAAGAAGCTGCTCTTTCTGACAGTCTCGAGATTGTTATGAGATCCCCATCAGCAGAGAGGAAAGTGTCTTCCTCTTATACACACTTGGTAAGAATTCAGTCTTGGAGAATGAACGTAAGAGACTCCAGTACCATTTGGTGTACTGGTGTCCCCATATACTCCTACTTCCATTTTGTAATTAATAGGCTAAACACAGAGGCTAAACTCTGTGCCATGTTCATATATCTGTACTAATTATGTGACTCCAAAAGAAGCCTAGGTTTTAGTAATTATGCCAGGGAACTGAACAAATGGGAGAGAAAAATGAGTAATCCAAATATGATAATAAGGTTGTATATTGCTAAATTACTTACACTTCATACCTTAAAAACTAACTGAATTTAGCCCAGTGACTTCTAGACATAAACTACATGCATTTCTCATTGTCAGAGTTTAAGATTTAACATAAAGATAGCATCATACACTGTATCAACGCAAGACAAATACAGCAAATGGCTCCTGAATATTTTTAGTAGAAGTTGGCTAACAGAAACCTGCAAGATTGCATGTTCATTACAAATCTATGATTCCAAGCCACGGAAGTCAACCAGAAATTTTTCATTAATATCAGTAATTTCTCCATCAAGCCAGTGCTAATTGTTCTCCCTAATGTTTGAGAGCTATAGGATGGGATCCTGGATTATTCACAACAAAGGGGTCACCAATTAAAAGATTATAGGTTTGCTTCTCTTCTATTAAGTGTCACTTCACAAGTTTACAAATATAAGAATAGAAGACTAAATAGGTACTAAAACTCCTCTGATTTACATAAAGATAAAACAGAAAGTCTACAGAAAAGATTCATGAGCCAAATCTGCTCTTGGACTCAGTTTCTGTACATATGCTGCTTAGCATCTTCCTCTATCTAGTAAATTCACGTTTTCACTTAGGAACTTAGTAACTAATCATTGACTTGATTTCTCTTTGGACTTCTTCGGAACAAGCTTTTTTTCCCTTCAGATTATATGCACTTAACAAGTTTACAATAAAGTTATTGCAAATTCAAGTACTAAGACTGTTGCATATACAAAACAACCTATACATGCTGAATGAGGTTAAGTGGCATTCTTATGCTTGGCCTTCTTTTGGAAATTAATTGAAATAAAAAAAAAAAAAGGCAGGAGGGAAGGATTGTGGAATCCTAAAATAATAAAAGTCTCACTCCTCAAACTATTAAGTGAGAGTGTCATTATGCCGTTCTCTGGTCTACTGTAGACATCTACAATTTCTGATGGGTTGGACCCTGTGTGCAAACAGAAGTCTGTGAAGGCCTTTCTCCAAAGCCCTGGTAAAGTTCCTCAGAAAATTCTAGTAAGCATTGTATGCTGTACCCCTTAAACTATCTTCACAGCTAAAAGATAGTTTTGAGTAACAGAACTGACTGGAAATAACTGATCTAATAATCAAACGTTATATGGACACATATGGTAATTATAATAATGTACAATCAAATAATAAATCAGCACTATTTCTAAAACAATAAATGTTTAATAGCAAAACCACTGTATATTTTATATGAGAAATTCAAGCTTTCAGACATAAAAATTCCAGGGAACTTTATAAATGAAAGCTAAAAAGTACTAATTTTAATTCAGAGAGAGAGAAAAGTTTCTCAAAACTGTCTTGATTCAAATTTTAAAAACTCACGGTCAAAATCTGTGTAATAATAAAGTGTGCTAAAATTTCCTATTTTTACTGCAAGTGAGGCCGGTTTATGAAATTAATTCAGTCATTAAAGTAAAAAACACAATATTTTGTAACAGCAAAGGATGAAAGTCTGAAATAAAACTGTTTTATGCCTAGTATATTCTGAATAAAGTCCCTGCAACATACTTTAAAATAAGCATTCTAGGTTTTGCTAACATTTCAAGAGGTATTTTTATTAATAGATGAGTCACATTCATAGCTTATTCCCACAACATAGCAACCAGGAACTCCCCCGTGCTTGTGTGTTTTTGCAAAACAGCTGAAAAGCAACATTGTTGGCCTTGAAACTTTGCAATTTTAAGTGAGCACTATGTATACCATTCAAAAGGGCCTTTTTTTTTTGTCTTGAAACTAAAATACTTTTTTTAGAAACCATGTAACCTCTACTGGGGCAAAGTAGTTATTTTTCCCCTAGATTCACTGAACCATATTCACATTGGCATTTTGTTAACAGTTCTATATGGGCAGTAGGCTTGTATTATCCAAGAGAGTAATCATATTCAGTAAGCTGGTAAAGCTGGTAACATAAAGGTAACATCAATTTTACCGGTGAGTAAAAGATTTCAAAACACCAAACCTCCATATTTAGCATTCAAATAAAGTATTTTTATACAAGTTATTAAAAAATCTATTTGCTTCAGCATCGTTGTTTTTTTATCACTTGATTATATTTGTAAAAGTAATAGTTCCCACCTGTTTAGTTATAGTACCAGAGTTTGCCCGCTTGTGTAACAAAACGATATTCCGAGAATTCACACAGATCTTCCCTGGTGCAGAACTACTGAAGCAGCAACATGGAAGACAACGGAGTAGAAAATAAAAGTACCAACTTCTGTTACATGATGTATCTACAATATTGATCCGAGATCACCTTTAGTCTAGCTGGAAATGTACTTCCAATTAGGTGTGTGGGCAAGTAACTGCTAGTAATGAGTGTAACCCTATTTTTTTGTCCTTTGGTGATACAACAGCACTGAAGAAATTAAAAGACACATGATGATACACTGACTTAGGCAGTCATGACGAATCACACCTGTGGCACAGGAAATTCAGGAAAAGCAAAGCCTGTGCTCATAAAAGCTAAAGTTCAAGCTTTCCCCCGCACCTTCTTCAAAAGCCTGTGAACTCTGCATGAAAATGCAGCATAGCTTTTAATGAAAATGCAGCGTAGATGTCACTACAACAGAGACAGTCACCAAAAATCCAGCTTACTCTCATGCTAGATGTAACCAATGCTTGGTGTAACCAACAAGGAATGTGGTTACCTGCAGCAAGCCTTGGCAAAATATCGCACACTAAAGGCTCTCACGTACACCATAATATTTGCTCATTACCACTTAACATTCTGGCTGTGACTCTGGAGGTTATTGTGACAATTTTTGCAGTCTCTTCAGCAAACGCAAAATTCAAATTATCTGATATAAAAGATCTCAAGAAAACATTGTTAACTGGAATATAAGGAAATAGGCATATACTAAGGAAGATGTTAAAATACTCACTGTGAAATTCTGATTGAAATTCTGGTTGTACCCTGGTGGATAAAATTCAGGTGCTTTAACAGACAGCTTTGATGTTACCACAGAAGCCACAGCCAACTGAGGTTCAGTCATTTCTGGTCCAGAATCAAGAACTGAAGCTTTATCTTCTGATCCAGATGGAAATCCCGTCTTTTGCAGGTGTTCTGAAAAATTTTTGTTAACAACTTGTCTTAGAAATCACTAAACTAGTATGTATTCACACAGAGTAAACTCAGAATACATTTTTGCTTAAAATATAATTTTCCTGTAAATATACTTTCAAGTTTACTTTAAATACATAGTTTTTATTATTTTTCTTAAATACGGTAAAGTTTTCATTTGAGCACACTCTAGATGTCTTTCTATGCAATGGAAAATGAAGAGGACCAAAAAAAAAAGGGAGAAGAAAGAAAAAAAAAGAGCTCTTCTCTCCTGTGAAAACATGTTTTCTGGAAGAGCTAACCTAAGTAAATCTTCTTATGGTACGTTTGCTCATCCTGCGGTTTTTCATAGATTTCAAATACAAATTCAAGACTTTGGAAGGTTAATAAATGAAATAAATTTTCAGCAATTTATTTTTAACAATGCTCAGAGACACTTAGCTATCATTGTTCTCATACACTATTTGCCAAAACATCCAGCTTAAGGTGTTTTTAAAATGATATTTTCCAAACATATCATTAGAGATTAGCTCATAAGTTTATTGAAAACAGAACCTGATACCTTCCTGAAAAAGCTGACCAACAGACAGTGCTTTGTGTTACTGTTGGGTTGGGTTTATTTTTGTGCAAACCTTTAGGCTGGAATTCTTCAATAGGGGGAAGGCTGAGACCATCTGTGGTCAGATTAACAGATGGATAAAAAGCACACTCAGATGTGGGAGAACAGAGGAGGGGAAGGACAGAGAGTGTTGCAAGCAGCTGCACTACATCACACCTTTACCTGGGCCAGGTCCATAACCCAGTGTCCTGGTTTCAGCTGGGACAGAGTTAATTTTCTTCCTGGTAGCTGGTACAGTGCTATGTTTTGGATTCAGTATGAGACTAATCAGTCAACATGCTGATGTTCTGGGTATCGCTAAACAGTGCTTAATTTAAATCACGGACTTTCACTTTCCCATGCTCTGACAGCAAGAAGGTGCACAAAAAGCCAGGAGGCAGCATAGACCAGACAACTGACCTGGACTGGCCAAAGGGATAGTCCATTCCATAGAATTCGATATTCAGTGTATAAACTGTGGGGGGGTCGGCCAGGAGTTGCCACTGCTGGGGGATGGGCTGGGCATCGGTCAGCAGGTAGTGGGCGACTCTGCTGTGCACCACTTGTTTCTCTTCCGTTTCATTCCTCTCACCCCTCCCTAGTCAGCCAGGTGTCCCCCGGCTCCCCAGGGCTTCCCACGCCGACCCGGCCTCAGCGCGGTGCACGGCTCGGGCACTGAGGAACGGGACCACCCTCCCGCGGACAGGTGCCGGTGCCCCCGCGCCGCCCAACCCCCGTGCGGCGCCGCCAGGAGCCGGGCAGGTGCCCCAGGAAAAAGGAAGGGGGGGTGTTGGCCCGTACCTGCCATCCCGGTGCCCAGCGGCGCCGTCTTCGGAGGCCGCAATGGTTCCTTGCTGCGGGAAGAGGCCGCCGCTTGGAAATGCTGATGCTCCTTCGGCCGGCCCGAGCCGCGGGCAGCCGCTGCCCGGGGCAGGGCCCCGCCGCTGCCGTCTCTTTCCGGGCGCGCCCCCTCCCCGGGCCCGGGCCGCGGCTGGCACGGGGGCACCGCTTTCGAAACTCTCCGACATGCTGAGGGCCGGTGGCTCGGAGGCGCTCATGGGAAGGGAGGGAGCGGGCGGGGGCCCGCGGGGGCGGGCGAGCGGCGGGGCCGCCACGGGCCCGCCGGCCGCTCACTTTCGGTTTCGCGCCGCTGCCGCGCCTGACCTCCGACCCGCGGCAGCCTGGAAACGGTGTTTCCAAAGCCGCGATATTCTCGGGGATTGATCTCCCCACGGGGAAAGCGGGCGAGGTGGCTGTAACAGGGCCAAGGCTTCGGCTACAGCAGCGGGGCTGCAGCCACAGGTGCATCGCGCCACGCTGCGCACGCACAGCTGTTTCCAGCAGAATGGGGTGGGAAAGCTGCGGGTGAAATTCTAAATTTATCGCGACGAAGTTAAGCCTCCAACATGACCACATTATTGTATAGATAGGGCTACTTAATATAAATGTGTTTGCCCAGAACAATGTATTTTCATGTATAATTTATGTATGATGTGGTAACAAATGCTCTTCTGATTTAATTTCTAAAAAACCACCTTCCATGCCAACAGGAACAGACTGAAAAAGATGGTCCATGTAACGCAGCTTTCTAATATTACCGTATTAACTGTGAATGATCCAACTCACATGTGCACTTACAATTTAATTCTTCTATTTTTGTTCAATTTCAGTCCAGAGTCTTGCTCTACTTGTTCTGCAAACTCCATCTCACAATCTGCTTTCAAAATGAGGAGGGCAACTATGATCTGATGTGCCCCAAACACTCCTCAGCTGATCCTGCTGGCAGTGTTTGTGTTTTATCTCCCTGAACAGTCTGATCTTTGCTGACCTTGCCACCTGTTACTGCCAAAAAGTCAAAAGGTTGTGTGTTGTTGGGTCAAATTCTGTTCACCACTCATGAGAGAATGAAAAAATAGGCAAGTGTGTATGAAAGGTTTTTAAAAAAATCAGAACAGCATTGTCTTGTATTTTAAAAAAAAAATCCAGTTGGATTGTAAAATGGTGCCTTCAAGAGTCACGTTCCTACTGTGTTTACTATCACATGTTACCATTTTCAATTATCAAAAGGGGGAGGGGTAGGGTGTAACATATTTTTTACTTCTCCAAGGCATGAATTGGACTGATTTTTGGTGAGATAAAAAGGTGGCCAGACGTTAAAGGTGACACAAGTTAAAATTAATGAGGCTTATCGGAACACTGTTCCTAGGCAACCCCTTCTGAAAGTAAAGAATGGTAAAATAACATATCTTATACTCTGCAAAATGGAATGAGAGACAATGCAGGAGGTTCTGTCAGTCTTGTGTAAACAATTGTCACAACTAACTTAAGGAGTATTACCAATCTTTTAAATATCACAAATTAGTTACTAAAATATCTATATTACAAATATTCAGTGTCCTTGTGTTATTTCAGCTCTGGTTTTAAAGCCTATATTGTGACCTCTGTCCCCATCTGTAGACTTTACCTTACCAGGAGGTAAAAAAAGCTTGTATTAATGTGAAAAAGAAAGTTGAAATTCTGCATCATTATATACTGCAACCACTTTTCAACATGCCAATTTTTCAAGAAAGCAAATCTGACTCTTAAAGGTATATACCTATGAGGAATTAAATGCCTCAGGTTATCATTACTGAACCAGAAAACTTTTCACCTTTGGTCATAAATGTGAATTCTTTTCAGTTAGCAGATATTATTATCATAATTTAATGACTGGCAACTACTTACCACTTAGAGTGGAATGTGATCCCAAGTCCATATTTTTCTTACAGATGCACTGCTAAAGTTTGCATGAGAGCAGTTGTGTTTGATGGGGAATCCAATTTTTCCTCCCTAATTAGACATCTAAAACAAAATTAAGAAAAATAATCAGGCAGTTAATTTCAAAATTACAATATCTGAACACTGCCTACAATAGTATACCCCTTTAGACTGCCAAAACATTCTAAGCAGAGTATGGCCTGAGTAGCTGAAGTCCTGTCAATTACTACAAGCCTCTGAGACCAAACAGCAGAACACTGAGATCGCTAAGCTAGCAAAACATATCCTAAGCACTCAATGACTGGATTAAACCTTTCACCAAAGGCAGTTAGGAGCACTTCTAAGTATCCACTAGGAGTTACCCACTTTGTCCTAAGTGTCTTACCTATTAGTCTGAAACAGTTCAGAACCAATACTGCACACACCTTTGATGCCGAGTGTTGAGAAACCACACACTGCAACCTTGTCACTATTCAGAACCCAGGCATTTTTACATACTTGTGTTTGGTTTGTTTTTTTTTTTATGCTGATAACATATAATAATCAGAAAAAAAAAAGGAGAGGGCTAATTCTAGCTTTTAAAATGGAATTAATAACTGAATTATGCCGATCCCTATCATACTGATGAGGCTTTTATTGGGCTATGGGCCCAGTGGTTATTGAGCCCAAAACATAAAGCATGGGTACAACCCGTAAATGGCATCTTTCATACAAACTTATTTAAAAGCACTGCAGTGAACATGTAGTAGTAGAGTATCCTAGTAATATCCCTCAGAGACTCATGTTTTCAGTGCTTATCTTCACTTCTAGTCCCAACTCAACAGTTAGGAGCCTGGAAGCTGTGTGACATCTCCAGCAATGTGTATTTTGCATGAGCAGTGACACAGACTTAAATAAAAAAAAAAAGAAAAAAGAAAAAAGAAAAAACCACGCTTAACTGATGCCTGGAAACCACAGATTGTGTGAAGTAAGATAACATATGCAGGATCATATGAAGTTAGACAACATATACAGGTATGCAGGCAATGGGCAGCCTGGGTAGTTGTCCTCTGGAATTGTCTCTCCAACCACGTGCTCTCTTCATCCAGCCATGCATTATTTGCACAGCTACAGAATCACAGAATAAATTTACAGGTTGGAAAAGACCTCTGGGATCATCGAGTCCAACCTATAATCGAACAGAACATCACCATGCCAACGAGACCATGGCATGAGTGCCACGTCCAGTCTTTCCTTAAACACCTCCAGGGACTGTGACTGCACCACCTCCCTGGACAGCTCATTCCAGTGTCTAACCACTCCTTCTGTGAAGAAATTCCTCCCGATGTCCAAAGCTCCTCATTTGCTCTTACCCTCCCTTACCGCATCTACCACCTCAAGTACAACACTTCGCTGCTTTATCACGCATTTTTAAGAAGTAACAATAATGGAGGGGGCACCACCTACGTGCTGTGGCGTTAGTCCCACGTCCAGCACGCGTCTCTTCGCCAGCCTCGACCTTCCCCTCCTG